>NC_141541.1:59812500-59827500 GCF_021556685.1 Rattus norvegicus
TCTAAATGATACGTGAGTCAAGGAGCAAGTCTCACTAGAAATTTTAAGATATCTTTAATTAATTAAAAGTGAAAAACAGCTACAAAAATTTGTGGGGTGCAGTAAATTCAACTTATTGTGTTTCACTCTGATAAAAGGAAGAGGGGGGATCTAAAATGGAAAGTATACTTTTGCCTAATGAGGCTATAGTTGTAAGTATAATTAAACCCAAATTAATCAGAGAGAAGAAAGAATAAGAGTTTATACAAAAATCAATGGAATTGAAAACAAAACCAATAGAGTCATTGATCTCTACCTTCCTAATACTGCAAACATTTAACACAGTTCCTGGTGTTGTGACGACCCCTAAGCATAATATTATTTTTGTTGCTTCATAACTGTAATTTTTCTGCTGTTATGAATTATAATGTAAATATAGATATGACCCCTGGGGGGGGTTGAGACCCACAGATTGAGAAACACTGCAATAGAGACACAGGAAATCAATGCTTAACACAAAGAATGAGCCCCAGTGTAAACTACAGGTTGTGGTCTGCTCATCTGTAATAGCCAAGGCACCGTTGGCGAAGGATGCTGATAATGGGGGATGGTGTAAATGTGACAGTAGGGACATCTCTATACCCTTCCCTTTGTTTACTCTGGACCTAAAATTGCTCTTTTAAAAATACTTTTGAAAAAGCATTAAATAAAAAAGATGTAAAAGACTCGAATGTTCTGTGAACCAAGGGGAAAACCAATGGTGAAGCAGTAATTAAGGGAGGGCAACCCCCTTTTCCCCCATCCCCACCCCTGATGAGGTGGAATTAACACATTAATTATGGTAAGACAGAAAAAGACTAAGTAAAGATTAAGCAGATTTTCTTTAAACTGCAGAGTTTATCAAAGCTTCTCATATACACATTTAATAACATACAATGTCACTTGAGCAGACTTTCCAAAACATACTTGACTACGAAACTCTATACTCTCCTAGAGGATCTTAAGGGAGTAGTGTTGCATATGACATGCTCTCTAAAATATGCTGTAAAGTGAAACACTTTTTCTGAATGTCTTCACCTAAATTTTCATCGAACTTCCTTTTAATTTGTTACTATTTTTAAAGTAATAAGCACTTTTGCAAATTACCAGTATTGTTTTCTTTCATTTTCTATAGCAAAGGTTGTTTCTTTAGTTGTTATTAATCTATTTATGGGGTATGGATGTGTATAAGGTATGTGTGGGGGGTAATCTCTCTCTCTCACATACACACACACAGACACAGACACACACACACACTTTCTCTCTCTTTCTCTCTCTCTCTCTCTCTCTCACACACACACACACACACACACACACGCGCTCACACACTCACACACAGTGTATGGTATTCCCATGCATGCAAAGGCCAGAGCAAGACATTGATGGCTTTCTTCTAAGACTCTCTGCCATACCGCCTTAAGACAGAGTCTCTCACAGGACAAGGACCTTACAATTTTGGTGAGACTGTGAGGCCAGTGAGTTCTGGGGATCTCCTTGTCTCCACAAACCCTAATGCTGGGGTAACTGTCAGGGCCAGCCATACTTGGCTTTTCATGTGAGCTCTGGGAGAGGGGAGAGGTCTGAAATCAGGTCTTCATGCTTGTCAAGCAAGTGTTCTCTCACCCTCTGATCACCCCCTTACCCCTTCATTTGTAATTTAAGAGAGAGAGGATATCACACAGCCCTGAATTAGAGGAGTAATATTGGAAGGAGTCTCTTCCATAAACCTCTACAGAGAACTGTATCACAAGTATGTAGAGTGAACTAACAGACATGCTGTAGGAGAGAGAAGTGTCACAGATAGGGCTTTCCCCTGAAGAATAGGCAAGAAAATGAGTCACAGTGGAGGTAAATGATTGGTAAATTAATATTGTCTGGTTCATGATGTAACCTAAAATGTCATAGAAAACACATTTCTTCTAACTTTTTCTGTTTCTTGTTAAACAACCAAGTTGCTTTTGTAAGATGTGTGTATATATATACACATATATATGCAAATACATGTATGTATACATATCCATACATACATGTATATGTATATCTTACACATATATGTGTGTATACATGTGTATAGAGATAGAGATAGATATAGGATTATAGATATATTTAATGATTACACTAAGCCTTTGGCCTGCAAGAAAGCCAAATAGGATACCTAAAGTCTCATGTTCCATGAAAATGGATGCATCCCAATTTATGGTCATGAAAATCAAAAAGAAAACCATCAGATCTAGTGATGAAAATTATGGGCTTTGGCTCATACACTTGATGCTGGCTCTTGTGTTTCTGAGCTATATGGACTTTGATAAGTACCTCTTAGTGCCAAGCTGTTCATTTATGTAACAAGCATAAAAATTCAAGTCTTTGGAAGTGTCTTGAAATCTGTGACAGAATGACAAATGTTTACTACAGTGTTTAACAGCCAATGCTCTAGCTCCATCCTGCAAAGTTACGTCCCACTAAGTGACTAGATATGAGTATTACTGTGGTACTGCTGATATTCCATATTTAAAGTCTGATCAGGGTTAGGAATCCATCATATTTGGGTTCAAATTCTAATTCTCCTACTATAAGCTATTAATAACCCCAGCTCCAGGGGAATCCAATGCCTCTGGCATCCATGAACCCTGGCAGTCATAGTCCCATAGACTCACACACATGTACATAATCCAATTCTTTAAAAGGTCCTAATGCTACTCCTTGGCATCACTGAAGATCATGTGTGATGTGTATGCAGTCTACTTAACATATGATAGGGACCCCACAGAGTCAGTCTCCTTCCACATTTCCTAGAAAATCAACGTCTTCCTTGCTATTAGAATCCACAATCCTCCACAATCTTGCCCCAGATTATTTTTCTAGCTTTGGTTTCAAGCATCTCCTCTTTTAGCATCTTTCTTTCTTTTTATTTTTTTTTTTTTTGCATCTTTCTTTCTTTTTCCTTTCTCTAGATCCTTTTCCCCCTATTCCCTAAAACCTCTTAGACTGGGATTATGTTCATTGTGCAAAGAGCCTCTTATGAGATTACAACCAAAGGAAGGTGGATAAAGCCTCATGCCTGATCTTGATCTGTCTTGTGAGCATCTCCATCACAAGACTTACTGCTGTCACTCGGACTCCTCAAAGCAGCCTCTGCATCATCCAGTGATCTCTTTGCTATACATAATTGGAGGGCATGGGGAAAGCTTGAGTAGAGTTCAGACAGGAACAAGAATGCACCCCAGGCAGGAAGATCTGGGAGACCTGCAGGTTGCATCTGATACTCAACATGAAGTATGCTGCACAGCGTACATCAAAAGTCCGCTCCTTGGAGTGACCAAATAGTATTCCATTATATGCATTACCGCGTTTATATTTGAACAATGTTGCTAAGAATGCTGGTGCACCTTTAGTCATAAGGGAAATGCAAATCAAAACAACCCTGAGATTTCACCTCACACCAGTGAGAATGGCTAAGATCAAAAACTCAGGTGACCACAAATGCTGGCGAGGGTGTGGAGAAAGAGGAACACTCCTCCATTGTTGGTGGGATTGCAGACTGGTACAACCCTTCTGGAAATCAGTCTGGAGGTTCCTCGGAAAATTGGACATTGAACTACCTGAGGATCCAGCTATACCTCTCTTGGGCATATACCCACAAGATGCCCCAACATATAAAAAGGACACGTGCTCCACTATGTTCATAGCAGCCTTATTTATAATAGCCAGAAGCTGGAAAGAACCCAGATGCCCTTTAACAGAGGAATGGATACAGAAAATGTGGTACATCTACACAATGGAATATTACTCAGCTATCAAAAACAACGACTTTATGAAATTCATAGGCAAATGGTTGGAACTGGAAAATATCATCCTGAGTGAGCTAACCCAATCACAGAAAGACATACATGGTATGCACTCATTGATAAGTGGCTATTAGCCCGAATGCTTGAATTACCCTAGATGCACAGAACACATGAAACTCAAGATGGATGATCACAATGTGAATGCTTCACTCCTTCTTTAAGAGGGAACAAGAATATCCTTGGCAGGGAATAGAGAGGCAAAGATTAAAACAGACACAGAAGGAACACCCATTCAGAGCCTGCCCCACATGTGGCCCATACATATACAGCCATCCAATTAGACAAGATGGATGAAGCAAAGAAGTGCAGGCTGACAGGAGCCGGATGTAGATCGCTCCTGAGAGACACAGCCAGAATACTGCAAATACATAGGCGAATGCCAGCAGCAAACCACTGAACTGAGAACGGGACCCCCATTGAAGGAATCAGAGAAAGGACTGGAAAAGCTTGAAGGGGCTCGAGACCCCTTATGAACAACAATGCCAAGCAACTAGAGCTTCCAGGGACTAAGCCACTACCTAAAGACTATACATGGACTGACCCTGGACTCTGACCTCATAGGTAGCAATGAATATCCTAGTAAGAGCACCAGTGGAAGGGGAAGCCCTGGGTCCTGCTAAGACTGAACCCCCAGTGAACTAGATTGTTGGGGGGAGGGCAGCAATGGGGGAAGGGTGGGGAGGGGAACACCCGTAACGAAGTGGAGGGGGAGGGATTAGGAGGATGTTTGCCCAGAAACCGGGAAAGGGAATAACATTCGAAATGTAAATAAGAAATACTTAAGTTAATAAAAAAATAAAATAAAATTTAAAAAAAAGGAAAAAAAAGAAGAAGAAAAAAAAGAACAAAGGATCTCAAGGCTGCAGCTGCATATGTAGCAGAGGATGGCCTTCTTGGGCACCAACGGGAGGTGAAGTCCTGGGTCCTCCCAAGGCTGGACCACCCCATTTAGGGGAATGTGGGGGGGGCAGGAAGGGATGGGTGGATGGGTGGGGGGAAACACCCTCAATAGAAGAAGGGGAGGGGGATGGGATAGGGTGGAAACCAGGAAAGGGGATAACATTTGAAATGTAAATAAAAAAAATATTCAATTAAAAAAAAAAAAGAATGCTGGTGCACATGTAACTGTTGAAGAAATGGTTCTCACTGTGGGTCAAAACCACTTGACTCAAACAACTTTTTCACCAGGGGTTGCCTAAGACCATCAAAGAACACAGACATTTACAGTAGCAAAATTACAGTTACAAAGTAGCACTGAAAATAATCTTACCTTTTAGAGTCACTGCAGCATGAGAAACTGTGTTAAACGTGGGCAGCATTGGGAAGGTTGAGAACCACTGTGTTAGAGTCATTGTTTTCAAACTGTTGAAAGTGTATACTTAGGAATAGAACTGCTGAGTCAAATGTAACTTAGGTTTACGTTTTGGAGGCAACACCAAGAATACACATCTCCCCTGTTCATGAATAGGGGCAGGAAAGTTTTAAGGGGTAGTTCAGAAATTTTCTGTGGGTATGGCTGAGAGAAAAGAGAAAGAAAACACCTCAAATGTACAAGTTAACAGAAGACTTGGTGATCAACAGTGTGACACCATGGCTGTCGGTGGTCTGGAGCTAAGTGGTAGGATGCTGGCGGGGGTGGGGGGTGGGGGGTACTAGAGGGGACATCACCTTGGAGACAGGGCAAGGAGGAATGGGATGAGGAACTGGGCTTGGGGGGCAGGAGCCGGGAAACACCTGGACTGTAAAAACTAAAAATAACAATTAAAAAAATAGAAAGAAAGGAGAAATCTAGACTATTGAGCTTGAACTATGAAGCACATGAAGGTGGGAGTGACAAAGACTAGGTGAGGGATGGAAAAGAAAGGAAGTTAATAACGTCAACCTTAGGCCCAATGAAGTAGGAATGATCACAAATGTGTGAATCTGTTGGATACTCAGTTGTGAAGCTGGAATAGAAATAAGGAACCCAGTTAATACTACATGTAAGAGAATAGTATGACCAAAGTTTAAAGAATACTAGAATGAATAAGAGTAAACCCTTTAGGGTTTCCAGGGTTTGGGGTGGGGAGAAATAAAGCCACAAAGCTCTTTGATTTGGACACCAGGAGAAAGACAAGCCAATGACCTTCAAGGAGAAAACCCAGGCCAAGGTTGACTGTGCTGACTCTGTAACAAGTTTTCTCAATTCTTTTGTTCTATTGTTATTCCGGTTCATTTGACAAACTAACCTTTTCTCTGAATGAATTCAGTCCACTTTCCAGAATACCTGAAGAGAAACCCTGCCTTGTGAAGGTAAGTCCATTATAAATTCACTTGGGCTGTGTACCCTGACTATGCATTCAACACAGTCTTGGCCCTGCTCATTCGTCCAAGCCCATTTAAAGCATTCTATTTACCATCGATTCCCTGATCCTCATATGCTTCCCTCGATTCTCTGCAAAACTCCCTGATCCCCAAAGTAGATGTAGAAATGCTTACCGGATCCCTAGCCTCAGTCCTTACATAGTGCCCTTGCTTAAAATGGTAGCCAAGCTTTCTGCCTTGCCCACAATTCTTTCCTACTTCTCTTTTATAATAGAATCTGTGTTGTTGCACTGCACCATTGGCCCCAGTGTCTTCAGCCGTGTCACCTCTAATGCCTTTCCTTCCGTATTTATATGAACTCAGTTGGCCCAGCTCGATGCCCTCCAGATCTCTTCTCTACTTTCTGCCTTCTCCTTCAACCCAGCCACACCTCCAGGGAGAGTCATGCACATTCACATACAATTCCTTCTCATTTCTAAAACACTAACCCATTCATGTCACTTAAGCTGATCTAGATAGGATAGACAAACACACCACACACACACACACACACACACACACACACACACACACACACACAGCTGTTCATAAAAATAATAGGTATTTTCCAGTCTTATCTTTCTTAGTCACTTTATCTTTCTATAAACATTTTTCCTCTGACCTTGTTCTCTAAATGAATATTACTATCTCTCCCCTTCTTCACCCTTAGCAGATCTGCCTCCTGTTGTTTTAGTAACAAATAGACTCCTTCTCCCTCTGATGAGGGCTACCTTGTTTCCCTTTCTGTCCTCAGCTAATCTGTAAAGAGAAGTCTTAATCTTCTCCCTCCGTCTTCCAGGTGCACCTTAGCCTCTCGCAGCCTAAGATGCCAGCCACTATCTCTTCATAACCGTTATTCTGACTGAAAATCAGCCCACTTGGCACTGTTCGTTTTCTCTGAGTTCTTTATCCTCCTCCCCTCCACAGTTTTTGCCTCCCTTGCTTTACCAGTTAGTTCCCAGTGGTGGCTATAAGGTTTTGGGTTACATAAAATAATAGACCCAGCTGATTTCTCAGAGAACTTAATTTTTTAAAGAACTCAGAATTATATGGAAATATTCAGACTCTTAAGTTTAGCAACACGATTCTTTAAAGCATGTGTATCTCAGCTCCCACTCCAGGCCATCAGGTTGCACCATAGGTCAAGGGCATTTGCATAGCAAGTGAAAGTGATGGCTGTGTGCTTCTTGGTATTAATAATGACTATCCCTGTGAGCTCGTCAAGTACCTGGTGTGATCGTCCTGCATGTGAAGAAGCATTTCATGAGGTGGTGGTGGTTGTTGTTTTTGTTATTGTTATTGTTGTTTGGGTTTTTTTAAGTATTTGTTTCCTCACTGTCTTCCTTCTAATGATTAGCAGAATGCTGGCTTCATTCTTAGTTTCCATTTCAGGCCTGTTCCTGGAGCTTCCCAGATGCTAGGTGTTGACTGTCCTTAGCGTTTTGCTTGAAGGCTTGTTTCACAATATTTTAGGTGCACCCTGTTCATGTCCGGCATTGTGCTTCCCACTCTTCAACTGCTTTATCACCAGGTTTATGTCCTGGTATCACTTGCCTACAGCACAGGGATCCTGCTGGACAGAAAATGGTTTCTTCATCTAAACAACAATATAAAAAAAAGGTGTAAAAATTACTGCAGCATACTTGGGTGCATGGTGTAAAGAGGACAAAATGCAACTTTTCCTCTTAAAGCAAGTCAAGCAAAGGACACTGGTGTAGATGGGTGTGAGCAAACCTTTTCGCTGCACAGGAAGTGAGCCAAGTGGTTAAGGAGAGCACAGGTTCCAGGGCTGAGTCACCAGTTTCTAAGTGACCACTGTTCAATGTCCTCGTGGCCTGCTGTTGTCTCATGTGTGAAATGGGGGAATTAGTTTATCATCCCCATCCGATATTATAGGTGGGAGTTAATCACACCTGAAAAATGCTCACAGTCTACCACAAAGCAAACATGGAGCAAAGGCTTCCTGTCTGTTGCAATTGCCAGAGTTACACCGGAGAGCCTGGGTGTCTGGAGATGGATAAGAGATAAACCTATAGGGCATTCTCAGTTCCTGATTGTCCTGAAGATTTCCAGAACAATTCACCAGGCACCTTTTATGCCCTACACACTAGGCATTCCAGTGTAAAGTAACAGAGTGTAGAAATGTGGACTGAAAATTTTCCAGACACGAAGGATAGGTCTAAAGTCCTAGTGGGCTTCTGGAAGTATGACAGTTTCAAGGTGACAGAGGACAGGGTGAGAACCAAAGACAACGCAAGAGACAGCAGGAAAATGAAGGGAGGGTAGCGTGTCTGGCTTTCATTCCGTGCTGTAGCATCTCAGGTTTATTCCATAGCAAGGGACCAGTGTGTTAGCAGGGCAGTGATGTGATCAGACAGGCGTCTCTACTGCCAGCTGTCCCAATCCCAAATCTCCTGAGAAGCCTTGCCTCAAAACTTCACATGGAGGGGGCCATTTTCTGTGCCATCCCAAGCCATTTTTCATCTTGGGAATAAAAACACAAAATAAGCAGTGAAAGTTTTCCACATTTGTGGGGGGGGAGGGGACACCTTGATTTGGGGCACTGGCTATTTTATCACAAAGAGATACTTTATAGCCCATGGGACTCTTCGAATGATAGCCAGCTCCGCCTAGCCCTTCTGGATCTTTCTCGTATCATTTGTGTGTCTTCTCAGTTTGTTTAACTAACAAACATTTATTATGTTAGACACTGCCTTAAGTATCAGGCAGCAAAAAAAAAAAAAAAAAAAAAAAAAAAAAAAAAAAAAAAAAAGTCTGATGGCTTCTTTGACTCCCTGAGCTAAGAGAACTATTTGGAGATAAAATAATTGAAACACACACACACACACACACACACACACACACACACACACACACACACGGCAGATTAAGAAAAGCCAGGGTGTCCATTCACCAAAGAATTAAGAGATTAAGGAGCCTGAGGGTGGTTTCAAGTGAATGAACAGAACTGCAAAGCCCTCTTTAAGCACAACCTATAAATTATTGGGGTGAAGTCCCTTCTCTGCACAAAGGCCACAGCTGTTAGCACCCCCGATTCACAGATGTGAGTGCATGTGTCTATCATATATAAAAATTAATAAGCTTCCTTTTAACAATGTAGTGTAACTGTGACTAAAATTAGCCTTATAGTTCCACAACAGTCGGTTTTGGTGATTGTAGTAGTGGGTGTTTGTGGGTGTGTGCTGCCCAGTATCCCCTAGCTTGGAACACTGCCCACCAGTTCTGTTCCTTACAACCTGCCCCAGTAGCCGCCCAAACTGCAAGGAACATTTTTTTTTCTTTTTTTCCTTGTCACAAAAATAAGCCAAACCCATAACCACCTAGCATCTCGGAGTGGTGTCCTTAGTGATTTTTTTTTCACCCTAGAACGGATTCCAAGGGAAGAATGCCACCTACTGAATCATTGACACCAGCAGCCAGCCCTGCAAAGTGCGAGCACTACTTAACCCTGGTCTGTTCCAAACGCCCTTTGATTATTATTTAGTCCAAAAAAGGGAGGAGGGGTCACTATTTGGACTGACAGGAAGTTAGGCTCTGAGCTCAGGGATATCTGATAAACGCTTCCACATATTGTCGCCTTCTCATAGATACTATGCCAAGTTTCAACCTCTTCTCTGCCTGCACTTTCCTTTTAATTGCGCTTTCTCCTTCATAATGCAAGGTCCCTGCAGCTTGCTGCCTGGGAGAGCCAGTGGTGCAAACATGCAAGGTTGCTTGTCTATGCGTGCTGCCCTGCGACTGCAAAGCAAAGGCTTCGGGTTACCCAGACAGGCTTAGCTAGCAAGCGTTCGACACTGCACCCGAGGTCGGGCGATGCCACCGGGGCTTCCAAATTTGTCTAACTCCGTCTTCAACGGACGGGGCGTTGGGGGTTGTCCTTTCCGCAGTCCGCGAAAACCAGACTAGGCAGGCAGCCCCAGTACCACCTTCCAGGGAGCTGCGGTCGCTGCGGCTCCCGCGCTGCAGCTGCGCGGGAAGGGACGCTGGCGGGAGCGAGCGGACAGGCGCGCGGAGCTGCACCGGAGGCAGTGGTGCGCGGTGCACCGCGCGTGGCGCTCGGCAGCGAGAACCTCGGACCCCGGAGGCACCTCGCGAGGTTAGTGGCTCCGGCAGCGCCAAGCGCGGAGAGCTCGCTCCCGGCGGCGCGCACAGGCAGCAGGGGGGAGGGGGGAGGGGGCGGGGCGGACCGGAGGGGCGGGCCAGGCCAGGCGCGGAGGGGCGGGGCTGCGTGGACGGGCGGCCGCCCGGAGCGCTTGCTGCAGCCGGAGCGGAGTGCGGCGAGCGCGACGAGCGCGGCGCGGGCGGCGGTCCATGGCCCCGACGGGAGGCGCGCCGCCCGCACCCGCAGCTCGGCGTCCGGCCTGACCGGACCGCGCCGCGCAGCCAACCGGTCCTCGGCTTGGGCTTGGCTTGCAGATCTTCTTCATGGAAGCGATGTCTCCGCAGCAGGATGCTCTAGGGGCGCAGCCGGGGCGCTCCTCCTCGCTGACAGGCATGTCTCGCATCGCGGGAGGCCCTGGCACCAAGAAGGTGAGGACGCCAGAGCGGAAGGCCCCCATGGGCGCGCGCCTAGCGCCTAGAAGGGTTAACGGCCCCCGTGTGGGGTGGGGAGGTCACCTCCCGGGATCCCCCGCTATCTTCTCTGGTGGGAACGGGTCTCGGAGAAGCCCCTTGCCTCTCCACCTCTGACCCGGGTTGTGCCTCCCTGCGAGCCTCCCGAGGTGGCCTTGACCCGACAGCCTGAGGAAGGTAGGCGGCCCCCGAGGGGAGGGATGATGCGCCCACCCGAGGCCTCTAGGGGGTGTCGGAGATGGGTGCTGTGGGCCACAGTGCGGGATCTGAAGGTTCGGCTCGGCCTAGATCTAGACTGGCTAGCGGTGGGTGGGTAGCTCCCGGAGGTCCCAGCGGGGCGTGGGGGGCTTGGTTCAGAGCCACCCTCTGAGAAGGGACCCTGCTCAAACCTGTGGGGGCGGCGCCCTTGTTCCCTGACACCCGGACGACTGCTGCGAGCAACTACTTGTAGCTTTTGGTGGTGATTGACTGGTTCACGGTGCAGCGGGAGGATTTCGATGGAGGTCAGGTGTCTGCAATAGGTCCCTGAGCAAGTGCACGTGGGCCGCGAGCTTCTGGGCTCCTGGGAATTGATTTGGGTGTTGCTGTAGCCATGTCTGCCCCCCCTCCCTTCCTCCAGCACAAAACCTTCCGATATTTGGCCATATTTGTTCCTTACGGTGGTGCTCCAGCTTCTCTGGAAACAAGTTGGAATGAGAGCATTCTAGGTCTTCCCTAGCAAATAATGTGAAAACGTTGCATTACTATAATTAGAGACTCCAAGGGATACACTGGCCCCCTGCACGGTCGGATTTTATGGCCTTTCATTAATCTTCCCACTAGGATGGTGGGTTGGCTGGAGGTCAAAGAAGAGAGGTGATAGCTGTATAGAAATGTATGTGAGCTCCCAAGGACCTTGGACCTGTCGTCGCAGAGCCCTCTATGGGTGTCTGTGAACTTGATGTATGGGCAGTAGTGGCGGCTCAGCCTTTGATGTATGGAGGCTGATGCCCTTGTGGGTTTTTTCACCCTTCAGAGACTGTGTGTGTGTGTGTGTGTGTGTGTGTGTGTGTGTGTGTGTGTGTGTGTGTGTGTGTTCGCGCGTGTGTGTGTTCGCGCGTGTGTGTGTTCGCGCGCGCTCGCTCGCTCCCGCGTGCCTCTGTGTGTGTGTGTGTGTGTGTGTGTGTGTGTGTGTGTAATCCAGTTTTTCCAAATAAAACGTGAAATTGTCAGGATGTCATTCTTAATTTAGAATGGTAGACGAACACTAGGCAATTGACAAAGATTTAAAGCGTTTTGGTTTTGTAAACCTAAGGAATTGGAAAGAATCAAGCATTTGTTTTCTTAAAGCCTGTGGCCCCGCCCCCAGGCTGATTAAGTATGCTGGCAAGGGGCGGAGGGGAGGGGAGGGAGGCAGCCTTAAAGAGTAGCTTTATCATTTTCAAGCCGCACTTGTCCCAAAACGGAAGGGAGGCTGTGTCCTTTTTCCTACGCTCTGTTCTCTCAGCACAGCCACTGTCCCTACGATAGTATCCCTACGATAGTATCCTTCGTTATAAAACATAAAGAGCTAGTGCATTACCACATCCATCTTCCCAAGATTATTGAATGGATGATGGTACATAGGCATGAGAAGGTTAGTCCTTTCTGTGCATTTTCCCATGTTCGTAATTCACAACGCTCGTGCTTCTGGTTACTCACCCCCGTTATGCAGGTTGGGTTTTCAACACCTTTCCTCGTTGGACAACAGCCACCACCCTTACAACTTCTCCACTCCATTAGTGCAGTCCAAGCTGCCCTGTGCCCATCTCAAACCTGTGCCCTTGCAGGAACTCCCTCTGAGATCTTCGTGACTTTCTGTGACCCATTCTGCTTTTAGCAGTGCCAGAATGAGTGGTTTATTTTCTTCATTTGAATTGATGATGACGTTCGTTTGCTTACAATTCTGAAGGAGATTCATTCTGCACGCATAGTAAAACGCGGATGTTTTTCCTTGGTCCCTTCTTCTCCCATTCCTGAGCGCCCCCCCCCACCCCCGTATGTTCTTCAGCCTCATGGGCCTTTATTTTCATACACTAAGTCAAATCAATCCCTACTTTGAAGTATTGGTGTTATCCCCTTTATGTCTGCACAGAAAGTTGTTGGTTGTGGTTTGTTTCATGTTGTGCAAATCTTGGGTCTTCTAGAGGTCTCTCTCTCTCTCTCTTTCCCGTGTAAATGGATGCCACCTCTGGCCATGCTCTGGGCCTTCCACTGTATTGGTTGTCTTAGCATTCATTGCCCTTGGCATTTTCCCCTCTTCTCCAACTGTCCTCAAGGCTAGTGGGGCCCACTATATATTAGTTGTTTCTTAAGCATTTCTCGAGTCACAAAAAGCTAAGAACGCAGGAGCAGTGCGTCCCCTCTCCTTAGAAGTTATCTTTAAGAGAAGGCTCTCCAAGTCTTAACAAAAGAAATGGGTGGTGAATACTTAAGGTTTGCAGCCTTATGGTCTCTGCTTAATTCTCCCACTACAGCTTTGAAGTAGGATGGACACTTCATAAGAGAGCGGGTTTGACTGTGCGCAAATAGAATTTAAGGCACAGGAACATGTAGTGGAAGCCAGTGGAACAACTCACCAGGTAAACGCACTGACTGAATAAGCCTGGGAGCCTGAGTTTGATGCCCAGAACCCACACTAACACGGACAGAGAGAACTGATTCCACCAAGGTGTCCTCTGGCCTCCACACCCATAAGCACACAGGTGTGTGTGTGTGTGTGTGTGTGTGTGTGCATATACACATGCCATTTACATCATAAACACATACAATAAGACCAGAATAGACATGCCCTGTAGTTTCCTGCCCCCTGATCTGTGGGACCTAGTGAGGTGACGAAGCCTGATCACCCAGTGTCCGGTAGCCAGTAACCACATGTGCCTGTCCAGCCCCTGAGATGTGGCGGGCGCCCTGAAGATTTTACTATCCCTCTGGAAGTTTAATCGCTAAACAATAACCTCACATAGTTAGAATTTACAAATCTAAATATGTAGGCATGTGCTGAGAAAATGAGGATATTCCCATCTGCTTTATGCCACTGGAGATTAAGTGCGTTTTCAGCTTATATAAGTGAAATCTTAGTTTTAGGTTTGCCTTCCTTTCACGAGATACAATTTCGAATCCACTTATGGTTATTTGTACGTGTTCATGCCTTACGCTGATGCCGTGAAGATTGAGTATCTTAACGCGCGGGAGTTTCAGGTTTCATACGCTGTAGATTTTGAATTGTTTGGTTATACAAAATGAGTTACCCCATGGGTGGCGTTCAAGTGTCAGTATAAAATTAGTTCGCATCTCTTACATGCATAATCTACAGGTTGCTTTGGTCATTGTTTTTAGTGCACCTGTATTTTGGCATCAACCCATCACAGGAGATGTGGCATAGATGTTCTTCTTATGTCTTCTATCAGCAAGCAGAAGGTTTCAGAGTTTGAGGTGGTTTTGGACACCATGGTTGGGAACTAGGGATGTTCGGTCTGTAGTACACTCATTCATTCACCTGGCCTTTAGATAGTTTCTGCTTCTTGGCTATTGCAAGAGAAGATGGAGAAGATGTTGAGACCCTTCATTCTCAGTTCTGCGTGGACCTATGCTCTGCGAGGGGTGAGGGGTCAATATTTAGGCATGGATTGACTGGGCCATATTTCGCCATATACTTGTCTCTTTGAGAATCCGGTTGCTTCATTCTGAAGTGATTTTATAGTTCCAATAGCAGTGTGGGATAATCCAGTTCCACACATGCTCACCGGTACTTGAGCATCTCTCTTTGGGTTAGTCATGCTAGAGGGCGGGGTGTAGTAGTACCCTTCGTCTGGATCTGCACATGCTCAGTGGCCTTGTATTTACGAAATGCACATTATCCCTGGTTAATTGTCTATTTAAATGCCTTGCCAGCTTTCTTTGCGTTGTGAGCTTTTCTATTACTGAGGTTTAAGAGTACTTTATACATTCTGGCTTCAAACCCTTTACTGGGTAGGTGATTTTCAAAATATTTCCTCTCTGTCCACGACCTGTATTTTTATTTCTTTGGCCTTGTTTTTCTAAGAACAGGAGTTCTTCATTTAGGTGAACTCCAACTTGCTTTTTTTCTCTAATTTGATTTCATCATAATTAACTACATTTTTATAGTGGTGTTTATTCGGTGGTTACATTATTGGGCAGCAGGTTTTGAGGGAGAGCTTAA
>NC_141541.1:67157500-67295000 GCF_021556685.1 Rattus norvegicus
ATCAGAAAATGCCACCACTATCCCACCCCCGTTTGTCTACAGGCCAATCTAATGGAATCATTTTTCTCAACTGAGGTTTTGTCTTTCCAGATGACTCTGGTTTACGTCAAGTTAACAACAGACTTACCAACACAACTAGTCTAACCAAGGCTTTGGATAGCACAGATATAAAGGTAAGTAAGTCGAATACCAATCCTCAAGAGATTAAGACTATCAAAGGTGACAAGAAAATACGTAATATAAAATGAAAAGTATTTTAAAAGCTACAGGAACAAGGAGAATGACAACCATTAACTCTCTGGGGGAGAAGCCAATAGAAAAGTTTCCGATAAGATAGGAGTTAAAGAACAGGGAAAAAAGAACAGCATGTGCAGAAGCCTGCAGGCGGAAAGCTCTGCAATTAATCTGGAGTGGGAGAACAAAGGGTACACGGAAGAGTGGCGAGGGGAGACTAATTTAAACTGGGATTGGTGGGGAGTGTTAGAGAGCACAGGATCTCACAATCTCTATCCCAAGGACTTTTAGAACAAGAAACTATGGAATATTTATTGATATGACATTTTAAAGTGGGAGCTCCACCCTTAGAAACATATTTTGGAAAGATTACTCCAGTAGGAAGACACATTTAGAGGAGAATAGGTTGAGGCAAAGAGGTTTATTGTGGTGTGGCTATTGCTAGCTCAGGTAAGGATAAAGATGAAAAGGTACAGACAGAAGAAATCCCTAGGAGGTAAAGATGAAACAGAATCTACATCTTAATTCAGGAGAGCATGTGGACAATGACAGCTACGGCAGGTGATACAAGACAAATCCAGGCAATCATTCTAACAATATTAGAGACCTGGCCAAGGACTGGTTCACTGCCATTGAGAAAAAGGGATGGAGGAAGAGGAGGAAAGAGGGGCAAATGTGAGTCTGCCTTTGGACTTGCGTCAATGAAGCTTTGAAGTGGTGAGAGAGGAGGACGAGGAGAGTCAAAAGACAGGAGAGAATGAGACAAACATTGGAAATCAGTATTTAAGTGACTAAAGGAAACGTGAAAAACGGAAGAAAAAACCATGGGGAAAGCAAACACTAAGTCAGAGATGCATGTTGATGCTGATAAATAAAGACAAGGGAAGAGCTGAAACTTAAGAGTGGGAGACTGAATATTACTCTAAATGTGAAGCAAGGTTTTCTAACAGACATTATTACAAACAGGAAGAGACCACCTTATGAGGCAATGTGCCGAATCAAGTAAATGCCTGTCAGAATGTGTGGGGTCCTCTCTGAAGAATGTCAACTGAGAGCATTTGCAATTCACAGGGTGCTCAGTCAATTCATCTCCCCCAAGGATTGCAACAAAGCTTTTCAGTGACTAGCCCTCCCTTCCTAAAGCCTGACTGTGTGCTTATTCATTTCCCATCCTTCACCACTGCTAACCACCTTCTACCATAATCTTGTCTGCTTTTTTCTCTTCTTCCATGGGTCCAAATGTCTATCCTAAGAGGGTGAAACACTCATTTATTCCATGGTTTCACACATCTATTTTCCTCTTACTACTTACTGAATATCATCCCTCTCCTACCATGTCTATCATTCTTCCAAAATAAGCAAACAAATAAAATACTAACCAATGGTATCTGATTTACAGACAGCCCTGAGCCAAGACTGCTTACTCAGCTCTCCATCCCCTGATCTCTCCCACAGCTCAGGACAGAACACAGTAGCCCCTGTTCACTGCAGTGATTTTTTTTTTTTTTTTTTTGGTAAAGAGACAGAGGGGTTAACAGAAAATATTTGGGAACCAAAATAAAAAAGGCCTATGAGGGAGAATCAGATCTGTGCTCTAGACTCTACTCCACTACTAACTGTGAGCCTTCTAACCTCTACCCATTACCATCTCAGATCTGAGAAAGCCTGGCACTGGCTAAGTAAATCACTCCAGCACACACTTTCTCAAAACCTACTCTCCTTTGCTTATCACAATCACTTAACTATGTAATTTGCAGTAGAGTAGCTATTGTCCCTACCTACACACTGGACTGCCAACTCCATACAGGCAGAAAGCAAATGTCTCCCATCTCAACACTGCAAAATAAAAACCCACTGACTGAATCATGTTAAAATAAATGTTAAGATCCCTTTCTAAGAGACTGCTTACATGGCCTCCAAGCCTGAGGAACTGAGTTCATTCCCCAGGACCCACATGCTGGAAAGAGAATTGACTTCTCCAAAGATTCCTTCTGACCATCACACAGCATGCCATGGCACAGGCACAAACACAGATGCACGGTAGATAGATAGATAGATAGATAGATAGATAGATAGATAGATAAGATGTAAAACAAATTTCTAAATTCTAGTATGTTTTGCTTTTTTTTACTTTAAAAAGTCACTGGCAAAACTTTAAACACAAACTCCAGCTATGATCTCAAATACACACATAATCAGATGTACATAAATTTACATAAGAAATTAAGAGGGGCTGGGGATTTAGCTCAGTGGTAGAGCGCTTGCCTAGGAAGCGCAAGGCCCTGGGTTCGGTCCCCAGCTCCGAAAAAAAGAACCAAAAAAAAAAAAAAAAAGGAAATTAAGAAAAAAAGAGGAACTTGTTTCCCAAAATCTTTACATTTCTCTTGCTCATTCCCACGAGAAGAAACTATTCAGGTACTTACTCAAAGGTATGAAAACTGTGCCCAAAACTTTGTACAAGATAAATGTGCAAACGCATATCCAACATCAACGATCCTTACTTAACATCAGCACTGTCGTTTAGCAGTTTAGATAATATATACCGGTGTAGGTTTAAAACTGTACTTTAACACTGGCAAGTTGAGAGCACTACACACAAGATGCAAAATTCCAAACTTTATCAGCAAATCACGTTGCAGTGTGATTTTAATGATTTCATAATAATCAGAGGAAAACAAGTTTTTGGTTTAGCAATTACAAGCTGCCATTGCGTCTGATCAGGTGACCTTCCTGTGTGTAAAACTTTAAATCTTGTCAAAGTGAGTGAAAGTTTTGTCAAGTTGTATGGCACACCACCTTAGGTAAACAAGGTTAGCAAAGCACAGGTCAATTTGCTCTTCAAATGCTGAGTGAGTCTTACTCCTCAACTATCAGAGCTTGGCGATGTGTCAATTGGCACCCTTAAATAAGAATGCAGGTGATTCCAGGAATGCATGAAACACACACACACACACACACACACACACACACACACACACACAAAGATGCTGAAAATATATGTGTGTATATATTGCCACTTAGAGAAAATTGGTCAAATATTTAAAAATCCAATGACTTAAATTTTTCAGAAGTTGAGCGTGGCTTACATTGAAATATAGTTAAATCCCTGGTAAAGAGGCACTACTTCACAGAATCACTTGGAGCCGCTCTCCAAAGCGTCCGCATGGCTAAGTCAACACCACTGATCTGATCATGAGGGGGCTAGTATGCCCCTTAGCACCCCCTCTCCCGAAGACTCAGGCTCCAATCACTGAACGAAGAGTCCCTTGAGATCCCACAGCGCTTCCCTGGACTTCAGAAGCTGGGCAACCCATGTCCGAGGGGGATGGGGGTGAGGAGAATGAATTCAAGCCCCCTCCTCCATCCCTTCCTGAAAATTAATGAATTGGCCCCACGATTGTTTATCTAATGAGGTGTGTAGTGGCCTCTACTGGTGCTTGTGTGAGCACAAGAATGTCCCACTCTTACAAGTGGGATGAGCCTGGGGGAGGGGAAAGAGGCGAGGGGTGAACCTGCCTCCCGGTACAAAGCGCAGAACTGGACCCCAGAGCTCCGGGCCCGACCCCGGAGGCGCCCCTCCCCCGGTAGAACCCCCTCCTGCCCGCTCCGCTTTCAGCCACGCGAGACCCTTTTTCTCTCCAGCAATGGGAGCCGAGGCGGAGAAGTTCCTGCACGTTCCCCTCTGGATCCTAAACAACAACAAAAAACCCACCGCAGCGGCCGCAGGAGCCGGTGCCGCGCCCCAGCCCCCACGGCGTCCCGGGCCCGGCCCCGCTTACCTGCGGACTGCGGCGGGGAGCCGTTCTTCGCGGCCGCGGCGCCGGACGCCGGGCGCCCGAGCAGCAGCAGCAGCGGCAGCAACAGCAGCAGCGGCCGTGGCGGGCAGCAGCGCCGGGAGGAGGAGGTGCTGAGGAGTCGCCCGGCTTCACGCTCCGCCGCCATCTCTACCCCACGAGCGGCGGCGGCGGCGGCGGCGGCGGCGGCGGCGACAGCGCCGCGGAGCGCTCGCGCCCTTCCCTCAGCGCGCTTCAGCCGGTCCCTGCGCCGCAGGCTCGGCTCCAGCCCGGCCCGGCCCGGCCCGCGAGGCCCCCTCGCGCGCCCAGGGGGAAAGACTGCGGGCGCCTCCCTCCTGCAGCGGGGCGGGGAGGAGAGCAGAGAAGGAGAGTCAGTACATTCCGGGCGAGAGCTGGGGGGTGGCTCGGTCTCTCCAGGTTCCAGGCGCCGCCACCCGCCGCCGACTCGGGCTCCTCACGGTAGAGCGAGGGGGGCGGAGACCGAGGGGTGGGGGGCGGGCGCCGGAGCGCGCCGTGCCGCGCAAGCTCACAGCCGCGCACGCGCGCCTCCCCTCCCCGCGAGCACCCTCTTCGCGCCCCGCGGCCTGCCGGGCTCCAATCCCGGCGGTCGCTTCGCGGGCAGCCGCGGCGGTGGAGCCGAGCTGGCGCAGGGGCAGGCAGCGGGCCGACTCCCCTCCCCCCTTGCTCTCCCGAACCGGGCACGGGCGCTGGGCGCGCGCGCCGGGCGCTGCTGCTGCTGCTGGCGTCAGGGAAACCCCGGAGAAGCGATCCGCCTCCTTGCCTCCCGCCTCCCGCTCCTAACCCGAGGGAGAGATTTCCCCTCACCTCCTCCGACGGCTTCAAAGGGTACGGAGACCTGAGGCAGAGTCGCTCGGACGCCTGAGCTGCTCACGGAGGCCGCGAGCCTGCTCGCACCTCTCTGCCCCGGGCCTCTATATAGGGCCTCAGAGGAAACCGAATGGCCTCCGGGAGGAAACCTGGGTTCGCAGAGGGTCGGCGCACGGATTTATGTGCTCGCCAAAAACAATAGAGGGCCGCCCGGCTCTTGCTGGGGACCTGGCGCGGTTCCCGTGGGAGGGGGCCGACCGCACTGCGCCGACCTCTGGTTTCCTCTCGGGCGGTACCCGGCCCGCCTGGACTGTGGTGTCCCGCGTCCCCACCGTGACACTCGGCCCCGACTCAGACAAAGGTGCGGGGAGTCCACTCCATCGCGTGCCCAGGCCAAGATCCAACCCCGAGACTCCGTCTCCCCTGGGCTAATTCTCTGCAGTCACTGTAGCCTTTTACCTAGGCCCTGGACGGTCACTTTGCAATTTTGTACCTGGGATTCAAAGTGTCTCTCGACAGAAAACCGGAGCACGCGGGAACTGGTTTTTCAACCGCCTGGTACTACTGAGGATCGAGCTACCCAAAGTTAGGAGAAAACAGTCTGTAGTCTGCTGGCGAGAGTGCCCACACTGTTCTACGCTGATTCTTCAATTAGTCCTGTTGGGTTGTTGATACGTATGAGTTGAATTTGTATTTGCCCTTCAATAGTCAAAATCCAAGGCGTGTTTGTATCTAGCAAAAAAAAAAAAAAAAAAAAAAAAAAGACTTATTTCTTTCTCTAACACACACACCATGCCTTCTCTAGTCACTTCCCATTTTACTTTATTATTTTATCCCAAAGTTCCAAAATAAACAATCTAAGGCATGGATTGACTAAAGGAATGAAGATCTCAGAAACCTCATTAAAACGGTGAAATTAGGAGCCCTCCCTTCCCCTGGCTCTTTGAAACAATTGGTTTAAAAGAGCAAACACTTGCCTATTGTTTTCCACCAGGGAAACCATTTAAATATCTTGTTTTGGTTAGAGTTATTAACCAGAAAAAAATATTTCCTAAATACCCCTGATGACCTGTTAAATTAGAAATAGATTACCTCCCAATTACTTCACAAGTATTTGCTTAATTAACCTTTAATAATCACATCGTTATTCAGTTTTCTGAGATAATTGATGAGAGGAGCTCTTTGGAAACTATAAATTGCCTTGCAAATGTTAAT
Organism: Rattus norvegicus; assembly: GCF_021556685.1. Classification (NCBI taxonomy): domain Eukaryota; kingdom Metazoa; phylum Chordata; class Mammalia; order Rodentia; family Muridae; genus Rattus; species Rattus norvegicus. The sequence goes on from NC_141541.1 coordinate 67,163,572, forward strand.
TTTGGGCTATCTAAGACAGAGGGACTTTTTCATTATATTAAAATTATGTATAATGTGACTTCCAAAATGAAGCTTACATTTATCTCCAATCTTGAAAAGAAATAGGAGTTATAGCTAATAAACTAGCACGCTGATTTTCATGTATGACTTCTGTGAACTATCTCATTAATTTATCAGCCTACTGTGTATATTGAGTTTATATTAAAAAGTTTAAAGCACTTCCTGTAAAATAGAATGACTAAATCATATATTTCTGGCTTGTGATTAAATCGAAATTTTCATAAAAGCCACTCTATAATAAACCACTAATAGATGAGCTGGAGACTAAAAAAAAAGGTACAGATTCTAAATCAACTGGTGAGCCAGACTATAAAGTAACCCAGGCTCATCCTTCAGGCCCTTTACTTCATTTCAACGCTAATGTCATCGTTGACAGTGCTTCCACAGAATCATCATTCTGAGTCATTAACCTGCCCTTTGTTTAGTGAGACATCTGAGAAAAGGGTCTTCACCTCTATAACAAAATTTTCAACAAATACCTAAGTCTACATCTATGCTTCTTAGCAAAATAGTGTTATGGAAGTCTAAGCTATAAATCTATAAAGAGATATAAAGCTGTTGCTGAAATTAACATTTTTTTTCTTTTTGGCAAAGTTAGAAAACGAGGCCCACTTTCAAGGAACAGTGCACAAAGAAACTGTGGAGCAAAGAAAACAGAGTTGCCATTGTATGGGAGTATAAGTTACCAAAGTGCAGGCCAAAAATAACCAGACCAAATATTCTTGCGAAATGTATTCTAAGTATGTTTTGATATAAAAATTAAATGAAAACTTAAATCCTATGAATTGAAAACTTGGTAGGAATCTTACTCTCTGAAGTAAAAGGATTATTTTTCAGCATTAGGAAGGCAAGAGTTCAGTGCTTTAATTACTGCCAGTAACAAAATTCTGCAACTCATTCCCTGACTACGGGATCTCAGTGTCCGAGGAGAAGAGAGGTAGCCCCTGAATAGCTAAGCCCAAGGGAGAACACAGCACATTTCAGCTAGGATTCCCCCGTGTCTTCAGAACCCGATCAGCCTCTGCACAGTCGTTGATATTTTTACACTCGCCCTTTACATTCATCTAGGTAAGGATTTTTTTTCTCGCCTTTTCTCTTTCAAAGGCCACCTGTTCTAGGGAGCTATCTCTGATTAATTCTAATTATGAAAGATGGGTACTTCTTAAGGACGAAGCAACACAGTATTAATTTTGCTTATTACATGTGATTTAGTCAATCACATATCTGTAGTCCAAGAACTATTCATTTAACAAATACCATCTAAGACCTGATTGTTTTTTCATTGAAAATTTGACTTTATAAATTTACAGGTACACAGCCACAAACATAAGTACCTGTGTCCATAGAAAAATAAGTCATTGTACTCAATGCAAATACCTGTTTTACCAAGTATTGTGATAAGTGCTGGGGATGGCAAAATTAATTGATTTGTTCACTTAACATTTATAAAGCACTTATAAAAAGACATTGCCCTGTGTTAGGTGAACACAGCGATGAGTCTGGCTGGCAAGAGTTAGCGGTTTAGCAGAGAAGATAACAATTATAACAAAGAAATGTGAAGGTTGTTATGGTAAGGAAAGATTAGGCACATGGGAAAACATAGTAACAACATCTCATTTCACTAAATGGGGTCTGGGAGAAGGGGATGCCTGAAGATGCGTTAGCACGCTGCAGTAGAAATTGGTCTCAAGTTTATGTTTTAGAAGAATCACTCAGGCTACTTCTTGAAGTTTAAGTGGAGAGGAGACAAAGGATGGAAAATCAATTCAGCTTTTATTATACTACTGTGGGGATCAGATGATGGTGGCCTGCAGTCAAGTAGAGGGAATTAAGAGACTTCCAACAGAGAAGAGGGTTTAGGAGAGATAAACAGATAAATAATTGGGAGTTAGGGGAGAGGAGAGGTTGGTGACTTGAGTTTTAGCTTGGGCAGTTGAATAAATACAGAGGCAATGGCTGAGAGAACCAAATAGGTTGGGGAGGGCTAAATTTAACTGTAGGTAAGTGGAGTTAAAGTATTCATTGGATGTTCAAATAGAAATACCAGTAAACAGTCACATGGGTCCGGAGTTTAGCAGGAAGACAGAGCTGTAGAGATGAGTCATTAGCAAATACCATTGTACACCTAGTTTTTAGGGTAGTCCCATTTTTCCAGTTAAAATCTGTTCCAACAAGATTTTCTGGCCAATCTACATATATAAACAGGCATAGACTAAATTACCAGAGCTCTACTATAATATTAGTGTATTAGTTATACTCAAATACTTTGTTATGCGTTCGTATTAGGAAGATACAACTTTTAAAACAGTTTTGCGGGCTGGAGAGATGGCTCAGGGGTTAAGAGCACCCGACTGCTCTTCCAGAGGTCATGAGTTCAATTCCCAGCAACCACATGGTGGCTCACAACCATCTGTAAAGAGATCCGATTCCCTCTTCTGGTGTATCTGAAGACAGCTACAGTGTACTTATATATAATAAATGAATAAATCTTTAAAAAAAAAAGTTTTGCTGGAACTCCCTCTCCCAGTGCTTCTGTCATCTCTGGTGTATCTTTCCAGTTTGTGGTGATTGATGAGAAATGTCCCCCACAGGCTTAAGTATTTGAACACTTGGTTCCCAGTTAGCGGCGCTAGTTGTAGAAGTTACAACTAGTGCTAGTCTCAGAGGAGGAGCCCACTGAGAATGGGCTCCCAGCACTTGCAGCCCCTCCCCACTTGCAGTTTTCTCTCTCTGCTTAGTGTTCCCAGTTGAAGATATGATCTCTCCTCTTTCTGCTCTGGCCACATGGTACCATGGTTTCCCAGTCACTATGGACTCTTCCTCTAGAGCCTTAAGCTAACATAAATTCTTCCATAAATTACTTTTTGCCTGGGGCACAAAGGTCCTTGAACTCACAGATAAGCACAAGGGAAACCAAGAATGTTAAAAAAAAAAAAAAAAAAAAAAAAAGAAGGAAAGAAAGAAAGGAAGGAAGGAAGGAAGGAAGGAAGGAAGAGGAAAAAAAGCAGGGTTGTTTCTTCAAAGGAAGAGACGTATAACCTGTTTTCCACCCAGAAGGCTAGGAATGGAGGTGACTAATAGTCTAGGTGATCCCTGTACTATCTGTTTGGCCAGGGGCTCTCCCAGGCTCACCCAGAACAGATCAGAGGTGTTTTATAGCCCAGATGACCTATGCGCTATCTGTATGACCAGGACCACCCTAGGCCCTTAAGATAACACTTGTAGCCTATCTAGAGAGCCCATCTTCATGGGAGAAGTGACATGTACTTTGAGGAGAGTTTCAATGTAATTATACCTCATTGTGCATGCAGGATTGTGTTACACTAGGAAACGTTTTTTTTTTTTTTTTTTTCCAAATTGTACTGTACTTACATATGTGAGCCTAAAATAAACTGCCCATGTCATACTCTGGAAGTGTGAAGCGACACCAGCTGCTGAGTCATGTTGAGCCCGGTTTTCTTCTTGCCTCACACGGATCGCCACTCTGCTGGCCATGGCGTTTGCAGAGACCCTCGCACACACAACTGTCTGTCATGGTGCTTTACCACAGCAACTGGTCCATCATTTCCGCTCCCTCATTGAATTTTTGTTTTACATATGAATGCTGGGAGATTTTACTTCAAGCCACGTCATTCACCCTATTAATTATGTTGTTCTTTGTAGTGAATTTTAAAGGCTTATAGTATGAAGACGTTTCCCTAAAATAATTTCTTACTCATGTTGAATGTGTTTCTTACTGATTCAGATGGCCTATTTTTTAATCAGTAAATGAAATAGTTTTATGCCGTTATGTATCCCCCTCAAAAGGGGAGAGGGCATTGCTTGCTCAAAGTAATTTAGAGCACCCAGTAATACGAAGGACTTCTAAATGGATTGATACTTGAAAATGACTCCATTTTCTAAGCGATTATAGATCAGGGTTCTGTGTAAGTGGTAATGCCAAGAGAGAACTTTGAGATTACCACCGAGGAACTTAGGAGAAAAAAGGCCTGAAGACTAGAACTGAAGCATGACTGAGAACCATAGTGTAGGACTCGTCTAAAGGAGCACACACATGTAGATGGTACGGAACAAACAAAAAATAGCCTTTAACTAGGCAAACATTTCCACAGAACCCCCAGGAACACTTGGTATCACAGACATCAGGGGAAGAAAGCGTTTCAGGAGTACATGAGTGGTCCACAGTCTTGGGCTCTTAGAATGTCAAGCAAGGCAAGACCTGAAAACCAACTATTGGTTTTATAAGTTTACAAGTATAAATAAACTCAGTGATGAGGTAGGTGGTCAAGGGCAGCCTTACCAAGTGGAAACGTGTCAGAAAATAGGGCCATCTGATGACTTTCTCTTGTTCATGAGTGTCAACAACCTCCTGAGGTTTACTTGTAATGGAAAGAAAAACTTCATTAAGTTAGAGTGCATTGTGTTAGGAGGGAAGTGGTTTTAAATGCTGCTGGAAGCAAGAAACACAGAAGGAAATCTGGAAGATTCTAAAGGGAAAGTGATAATTAATAGCTTTGGGAACAGTTCAGTAGATAATCCTGTGACTGTAACTCAGCCAGGCTCTCGATTTCTGACCTCAGTCGTCTCAAGTAACCACCAATAGGCAAAAACTTGACAGCACAGTTACACCCTGGTGCTGTGGTTTCCAGGCAGCTTCCACTTGAAAGAGCATGCTTTGCTCTTGTGGCACCTTAATGAAGCCCAAAATAAGGGAAAACATCTTGCTACCTGCTACCTCCTCCCTTAAAATTCTATCCTCAAAGCACAGGTAGTTGGATCCCCAGAGAAAGCAATCACAAAAGGCAGGTCACTGTTATCAAGAACTTGCTTATTCGATTAAATAGAACTAAACCCCAAAGTTCTACCTTAAGAGGAAAAAAATATTGAAAGGAAGGGCTCTGGCATATTTTCTTTACTTCCCCCAACCCCCACTTTTGACAGTATCTCACTATGCAGCTTCAGCTAGCCTGGGTTTCTCTGTGTAGACCAATCTGGCCCCAAACTCACAGAGATCCACTTACCTCTGCCTCCCAAGTAGTAGGATTAAAGGCATGAGCCACCAGGCCTATTTGGTCTTGTTGTCTTTTTTTTTTTTTTTTTTTTCCTTCGGAGCTGGGGACCGAACCCAGGGTCTTGTTGTCTTTAGACAATGGTACAGGTGGGCCTCAGAGGAGACTACAAAACCCTAAAGAATGCAGTCTTGAGGAGTCTTTTGTCTTCCCACCTCCCTGTGCACGTACAAGAAAGCTCTATGCTTGCACAATGGCCCTTTCTGTGTCCAAGTCCACATGACAGTCAGTTACTACTGCCAGTTTTCAAGCGACTCCTCTAAAGTCTGACTCTGAATCAATAAGAAATACATTTAACACAGTTTATCTTCACACTTTCGAGTGTTGGTTATACAAAGTTCCCAACAAACAGATTCACACCAGGCACTATCTGCCCACCTGAAACCACCCAGGGAGGCCAGTGAGTGGGTAGAGTAACATGGCAGCCTCTACCACAACCAACCAGCAAATGGCAGGGGGCTATAATTCACAGAAACGACAGTCAAAGAAGTGAACACGAGACTCCACATCTGGGTTCTATTTGTCACTCTGACCTAATAGGCTAACCTGGTGCTTAATAAATATTTGTCTGAAGAATAAATATTTAGGGCTGATATAAAGATATGGAAGATATGGAAGGGAATTTTATAGCAGACCAAGGATTTGCTTGCAGAATAAGCGCCAGAAAAGAAGAGGGCCAGGATGCAGGATAAACGTGTGTGGATGCCCAGGTGAGAGGACTCGGAACTACCTATGATGTAGCTGAAAGGTCATCAGTCACCAGAAGAGGAGAACGGATGTGGCAGGTGTTTAAAGAGAGTGGACTATGTCTGGGAGAGTTGCAGAAATCTAAGGTCCAGCTAAATTCAGTGCACTGTGATTTTTTTCCCCCATCTGGTATTGATACAGCCATCATGGTTAAAGGAGCAAAGAGCTGATGGGTCCTGGGAGTGAGTGAAGAAGTAAAATGACAAGGATTATGGGTGCAGCGCACAGAATTAGCCCAGGGACAAGTCACGTGCTTAGGCTGGATAGGGAAGAAAATGAATCTAGAATGGGGGAAATGCCTGGCAGGAAAGAAGGGTGTCCAGGAGTTGGAGCTCTCAAGGTTGAACAGTACCTGTGTGACTGTGAGGAAGAATGGTGACCATAAAGTGCAAGGCTGTATACTTGAGGCTCTTTCAAAAGAGCTGACAAAGCTAGGCAGTTTCTGGGTGACACTGGTGCCTGTGTGTGTGTGTGTGTGTGTGTGTGTGTGTGTGTGTGTGTGTGTGTACATGTGTGTGCCTATGTGACTTGTATATTTGGAAAGTTTCCTTATTGCTACTCTACGTCTGGCTCCACCCATTTTGCCCCTGAGCTTGTATGTGATTCGTACACACCTTTGGCACCCAGCGACTTCCTGCAAAGTGAAGTGGCCCAAGAGAGAGGTTATCAGAAGATAGCTGGCTGAGACTGCCTTCCCATTCTCTCTCTCTCCTCTCTGTCATCCTCTGTAATCTGCTCTCCAACACTCGAACTGGACAGCAAAAAACCTTAGGATCTTTTCTGTCCGTTTGGCTTCTGTTTTATAAAGGTAGTTTCTGTGCGGTCCCTTTGCTTATCCCTGCTGGGAGAAACCGCTGAGAAACCCACCAAGGACAGACATCCTCAATCTTCCCACTAACAGGGAGACAGAAAGTAAAAGTTGTCTGTCTCCAGGTTCCCCTCTTCTTCTATAGAGGGGGATCAATAAGGATGCTATTTCACTAGGATGATAGAACACATCTGTAATCCCAGCACTGGGGAGGTGGAGGCAGGGGACAGCAGTTCAGCAACATCCTGCCTTCGATGCATGTAGCCCTCTCTAGAAAAAAAAGGCTGCTATTACATATTGATCTTTTCCTGTCCTGTATGCTGTCATGCAGTCTGCCCCAGTTCCAGCCATTGAAGGTGGTAGGGACAGTGTTGTGAAAAGACTGTTCATCCATAGGTCGCGAAATCACTGAAGACAGCAAGATCTATATGGTTTAGATATGCTTGACTGTGTCACCCAGGAGTTCACACATCCGTAGCTTGGTCCTCAGCATGACAGTATCAGAATGTGGTATGGACTCTTGAAGAAATAGGGTCCAAAGGGAAGTAACCAGTCAATGCCCTCAGAATTTGTTGGTGATAATTCTTGTGAGATGCTGCCTAGTTCTCAGGAAACAGCTCTACTGGCCCTTCTTCCAGCCTCTATGACTTTCTTCTTGTGGTAGGGATAATGATGGCATTAGAGACCTTGGAGAGCTCTCTTGCTCCCTCTCCTATCCATCGTATGATTCTGCCCGAAGGCCTCACCAAGCCAGTATCAATGCTGGTTGGACTTTCAGCATCCAAAACGGTGAGTGAAATAGACCTCTTTTCTTTATAAATTAGTCATCCAGCCTCAGAATTTTGTTACAGCAGTGGAAAGCAAACACATGAAGACGGGAAGTAACAGAAGAGGAATGAAAGCCACTTTGTGCTTAAGACACCTGAGGAGTGACTCAGAAACCATCCATGAGATAGCAAAAGGGGAAAAGACGCTGAGAGAGAGAGGAAAAGAAAACAAGACAAAACAAACATGGACCCTGAGCTAAAGCCATGTGTGTAATCCTGTCTTGATGCTTACCCCTCACCCTCCTCTGGTAATAGAGCCTAATGCCAAAAGGATGGCGTCAGAAGGCGAGGCTTAGAGAGGCATTAGATCATGCAATTAGAGGCTCTGGAAAGCTGTCATGACCCTTCTGCCATGTGAGGATACAAGAAAGTAACTTTTGTGATAAACCAGGCTTTATAAGACTCCAAAGACACAGAAGCCATGTTCTTCAATGTCCTGTCCTCCAGAACTATGAGAAACTGTTATAAAGCTGCCCAGTTTATAGCCCTTTTCTTACAGCAGTCTGAAGAGACTAAGACCATGAGTCTTGAAATCAAATAGAATTATTGGTTCGCTGGGTTTGGTTTGGTTTTAGTCCAAGAATGTAAGAAAAATGGTTATACACAGGGGTGGCCAGGGAGTGGTGGGGATGGCGGCGGGTGTGTGTGTGTGTGTGTGTGTGTGTGTGTGTGTGTGTGTGTACAGGTGCAATGCTACCTACTGGTCACTTGAGATCCTGAACAAATGAGTTTGGCAGAAGTGACCTCAGGGACAGGTTTCCAATAAAATAGGTGATAGAGGATGTGCCTGTGCAGGGAGGGACATGGAAGTTTATAGTTCAGTGAACCCTCCAGGGGCCATAGAGAAAATGGTTAAGAGGGAGAATTAATGCCAACCGCTTGTATCAGTGAGGACACAGCACCAACCGTTGCTAAGCAAGCTGACAGGACAGTGGCACTAAGTTGAAGGGTTCTGACACGGAGCTGCATGTGTGAGGACAGTGGGCTGTGAAGAGCGCTTGGTGTCTGGGTCAGAATGTAGAGATGCAAAGGGAAGAGAACAGCCAGGCTGAGGGCTCCTTGCTTGGGGTTCTAGATTTTCTTTACCCGGCCTCAGGTGAGAAACGCTACATCTGGAGCCACATGAGAGAGTAAAGACCCCAGAGCAAGTAGGTCCGTGTGCCATGTGCATGCCTAATACCCACAATGGCGCAAACAGGACACCGGATCCCTCTGGAACTGAAGTTACATATGATTTGGACATACATTCAAACCCAGATCCCCTGGAAGAACAGCCAGTTATGAAGTGCCGAGCCATCTCATGGGCCCTCTTCTAAATATTCTTTATTTTGAGACAGGGTCTCATAGACGCCCAGGTAGGTCTTGAATTTGCGATACTGCTGCCCCAGCCTCCCAAGTAGCTGACAGCCCTTTATCACAAGGCCTGGTTTTCCACACAGCCTTTTCAAAGGTTCCCAAGACTTTACGTCTCTCCACGTATGCTAAGCTCCATGTTGAGTTTCTCACTGAACCTGGTACTCACTGATCAGCTAGACGGAGGGCCGGAAAGCCGCAGAGGTCCGCCCACCTCTACCTCCACAGCACTGGTCTTACGGGCAGGAATCATTGTGCTTTTTCTTTGCAATGCGAGTTCTGGCCATTGAATTCGAATCCTTGTGCTTACAATGACAAGCACCAGACTGACTAAGCCAGCGCCCCAGTCCAGAGTTTCTTTCTCTATATTTATAACCGTGCTGCGCAGTCACGTGACACTTAACGCCAGAGACATAGCCTAACAGATATGTCTTCAGGAGATTTAATCGTTGTGTGAACAGTGTAGATACACAAACTTACGTCTTATGGCCTACTCAACATCTAGGCTACAAGTGTGTGTGTGTGTGTGTGTGTGTGTGTGTGTGTGTGTGTGTGTGTGTGTGTGTTATGTGCAAGCATATATAGGATATAGCCTCTTTTTTTTTTTTAGGATATAGCCTCTTATATATGTGATATAACCTATTACTCCCAGGACCATGATGCATAAAACATAATGAGTTAATCAAGCACAGAGAAAATTCTGCAATCAGGAGTCATGGAAAATTAGAACTATCTGAGACAACTATCCCTGTAACATGACATGATGCTTCATAGCAGACCGTTTTCTTTAACAAGTGGAAGGGACACCTTCTAAAATAAAGTATAGCGCAGTAAATACACAGACCAACAGCACAACCATCTATCACCATCAAGTACTATGCTCTGTGTACCACTGTGCGTGCCACAGTTTTCTGTGATGAGCAACGGAGGAGATTTGTCACCCCAGCATTACTCAAACATGCAGTTAAGACAGCAGGGACATCACTAGGCAATAGGAAACTTCAGCTCCATTATAATCTTATGGGGCCACCATCCTGGGTGTAACCTGGCGTTGATGAAAATGTCATTATGAGCTGGGGCTATAGGTCACTCGTAGTTCTGGATGCATGAAGCCTTGGGTTAGACCTACAGTACTTCGTAAACTGGGTGTGGCGACTCAAGCCTCCAACTCCAGTACGTGGGGAGTAGAGGCAAAAGGAGAAGGAGATGGAGGTCATCTTTGGCTGCATAGCAATTTGGGGGCCACCTTGGGCTCTTTGAAACTGTATCTCAAAAATCAAAATAAATATATGTGAAAGATGTATCCCTCCTTAAACCCATTTCATCATAAATATCTCTCCTATTATTACTATTGAAAGTGATATCATACTTTCACATTGTTGGATGGATAGCTCATAATTGTCTAATTCACTTTTCTTGAATGTTTAGAATTATCCCTCCATTCAGTAATTATCAACTTCCTACTACGTGCTAGACAGGACTCTGAGACCTACAATTCCAGTAGGGACCAGTGCCGGCAAATTTGCAGGGGCTTCCATTACAGGGGTGAGGGAAGGAACAGGAACTGGCAATAGGCAAGTGTCTGGGGACAGTAAATGACATGAGAAGGGAAACAGGAAAAGCAAGTCATCGAAGTAGAGGGTTGCTGTCTTACAGAACATTGTGAACAAAAGTAGGATGCTCCAGAGTGGCTTATAATACTTCCGGTGTTTCCGATTTTCTTCCTTCCTTCCTTTCTTTCTTTCTTTCTTTTTTTTTTTTTTTGTCAGCCAGAGGAAAGGTAGTTTGCAAGAGGAAAGAGCTGCTGAGTCGAGGCGTGTGAACATTCTCACACTCCTGATGTGGACTGTTTCCTGCGTTCCCAAGCACAGTGCCAATTTTGTTAACACCTCTGTGATGGGGTCATTAAGTATTTATGCTGTTTAACAAGCTTGCATTTCTTGCTTACTTGAGTCCACTTTTAAAAAGAAACGAAATGAACTGTTAATATATTTGCTAACTCTACCGTATTCTTGATTGATCTTTTTTTTTTCTCCCATGGCTGAGAGTTGAACCCAGAGCGCCGTACCTGCTAGGCAAGTGCTCTGTCACACATCTGTGTGCCAGTGTCCTTTGAGTGGCTCTCACCTTTGGTGATGTCTCTCTTTGTATAACCATCACCAGTTTTAGCAACATTTTGCTGGATAGGTTTCTTTCTTTTCCTCTTTTTTTTTTTTTTTGACAAGATTTCTCTGTGTAGCCCTGCCCATCCTAGAACTCACTACCAGGCTGGCCTCCAACTCAGAGACCTGCCTGCCTCTGCCTCCGGAGTGCTGGGATTACAGGCGTGCACCACCACTGTCCAGGGAATATTCTTTTTCGTTTTTGTCATTTCGGTCTTAATATTTGAAGCTTATGGGGCTGTTTGTTTCGAAGTTATTTTGCTTGTCTGTCTGTTTTTGTTGGTTTGGTTTGTTGGTTTTTTGAGACAGGATCTTTCCATGTAGTCCTAGCTGTCCTGGAACTTGCTATGTAGACCAGTGGGCCCAAACTCAGAGATCCACCTGTGTCTGCCTTCCTGAGTGTAGAGATTAAAGTCCTGGTTGGTCTCTCTGTTTTTAATCACTACCATACTGTTTTGATGGGACCGTCTAACGTCTAATAGTGCTAGCTCTTCCTTGGTTTTGCCTTTAACGTGTGTCTATATTTTGTGGTTTATGCTAATGAACTTTAAACCACTTTGATCAAATATTCATTCTTGGCTGTCCCACATCATTATTATATTTTAATGCTTTTTGGAGCAAGATTTCCTTTTTTTTTTTTTTTTTGGTTCTTTTTTTCGGAGCTGGGGACCGAACCCAGGGCCTTGCGCTTCCTAGGTAAGCGCTCTACCACTGAGCTAAATCCCCAGCCCCAAGATTTCCTTTTTTAATCATATTTTAATGTTATTGCTGTTACACAGTCTGGATATTGATTTTTGCATATTTATCTTATCCTACCACTTTATTGAACACTTTCTATCAGTTCAAATACCTTTTTAATGGAATTTCTTTGATTTTATAGGTATACAATTCATTTCCCCTTATACCTGTAATGGATTGTACTGTACTGATAATATGTTATTTAATATTTTAGAGGTTACTGTTTTTGCTTTTATTTGGAAATGCACATCCCATCAAGATAGGTTTTCTGTCTTTGATGAGTGGCTTTGACCTTGGATTTGTCTTTTTGGATGATCCCTGGTTGTATCACTTCTTTGCTAGTGTCGTCTTTTCTGTTCTAGTACATGGAAGGGACATCTCGGGAGTGCTTATCATTCACTCTTCTTCCAAGCACTCAGTTCTCGCCAGAGCCGTCATTCTTAGTGTGCCTCCCATCTCCTGACCATGGTTGATTGAGCTTGCTGAGGGCATCTGACCCAGGCTTGGTCAATTTCAGCGCATTATCTACCACTGGTCCATGTAGGGTACCTGCCCTGAGTCAAACCCATTAGAGACTCTTTACCTTGGAGTACTGGGAGAGTACAACCCACTGGTTTACAGTCTAAAATTTAAACTGCAGGAATTGTATGAGGTCATGTTTGCAACAAGAAAACTACAGTCTAAAATTTAAACTGCAGGAATTGTATGAGGTCATGTTTGCAACAAGAAAACTAATGTCCAACAAGAGAATAAAAATAAAGGAATAAAAAGACTCTCCTCAGCAGCCACTGAGGTAACAGTGGAATAGTATCCATGTCCCAGTTTCTGGTGCTCCTGACATACAACTGCATCTTTGTACCTCTAGCCTTTGGGATATCTCAATGTTGATCTTTCTTTCTCTTCTCCTTCTCCTTCTCCTTCTCCTTCTCCTTCTCCTTCTCCTTCTCCTTCTCCTTCTCCTTCTCCTTCTGCTTCTGCTTCTCCTTCTGCTTCTGCTTCTCCTTCTCCTTCTCCTTCTCCTTCTCCCTCTTCTCCCTCTTCTCCCTCTTCTCCCTCTTTTCCCTGTTCTTCCTCTTCTTCCTCTTCTTCCTCTTCTTCCTCTTCTTCCTCTTCCTCTTCCTCTTCCTCTTCTTCTTCTCCTTCTTTTTCTTCTTCTTCTTCTTCTTCTCCTCTTCTTCCCCCCTCCTCCTCCTCCTTCTTCCCAGCCTGGACTTCCTCTCTGACAAATTACTTACTTGTGTGAACAGGCACATGTCATGCTATTCAATTAGAGACCAGAGAACAACTTGTGCCTGTCAGTTCTCTCCTTCAACCATGTATGTCCCAGAGTCTGAACTCAGGCTTGGTGGCAAGCATGTTTACCAGTGGGCCCTGGATCTGGGTTTACTCTTGAGACAGAAAGAAAGTGAGACTATTTTCTAACTTCTTGTGGTCATAATTATTTTGTATTATACTGGTCTGCTTAGATCAGGTTGGCAGGGAGGTAAGGGAAGGAGTACAATCTATTGCTTTAGATTCCTTGCTCCGCTCTCCTCATCTCTTATCTACATACTGCGGGTCAGCCTTCTCCTGATGCCCTAAGGCCCTGAGGAATCCTAGGCACAATGTGTCCATTTTTTCAAAGCTCCCATCTGAGCAGCAGATTAACGTCGTGGCCTTGGGATGGCGTGAGGGGGTGAGAACAGAGGGCTAGCCTTTGAGAGCAGCGTGCTTTCTTTCTAAAACACAGCACAGTGCTGTCCTCAGGCTGTCAGCCCTTTGCAAACCAATGGCAGTTAAAGAAGCAAAGGGTCACTTCTGGAAACTGACTCTCCAAAAGCAACATCTGTCCTGTCACCTCCCAGCTCTCTTGGGAAACCGATGACCAAAGTTTGAGTCTCTGCAAAAGTGACACTGAGGGGCACCGTTCCCAGGCAGGGAGCTGATCAGAGATCCTCACACTTCTCCGACAGCAATGCCACCAAGAATGTGAAGGTCTCGACGATGCTTTCAAGACATGTAGTTGCCATCTTTGGATGGTTTTAGCCTCTTACTAGAAGCTTAGAAATCAAATTGCCCAGTGCCAGAGGCCCCACGCTCCCTGACTAAGCCACTAAATCAGACTAATTGAGGTAACAGATGTGCCTGGGTGGTGCTTCCTAGAGAAAATGCAGCCCTCGGATGACATGGCGTTTACTCCTGACTTAGCTAGACATATTGAGAAGTAGGCATTTCTGAGGCTTTTTTATTTACATCGATTAAAACAAATACAGAATAAATGTTAGGAGTCTGAATGCAGCTTTGTCCCGACTCAAACACAAACGGAGACACCAAATGGAAATTTGTAAGTAGAACACAAATCTAATCCATGTCAGTAACAACTGATTGCTTTGATCTCCTGACAGCAGCTTTCAGACCTATATGAAATGATTTGAAGGGTTTGGCACAGGTCATAATGGGCCAAGTGTCCATGTCAAAAATGCCTTCCAGAAATGATTACAGTTGTTTGACTCCTGTGCCGGCAGTCTCCACAGGACAGCTATGCGTGTAAGGTTACCAGCAGCGGCCATTGCCTTTTTAGTCCTGGATGTGCTGCTTTGAAGACAAAAGTGTTACACGGACAAATAGCTTGGTTTATTCACATGAACTTGACAGAACACCTCAAAAATTACTGTCTGGGGGCTGGGGATTTAGCTCAGTGGTAGAGCGCTTACCTAGGAAGCGCAAGGCCCTGGGTTCGGTCCCCAGCTCCAAAAAAAGAACCAAAAAAAAAAAAAATTACTGTCTGGCCTTTCCAATCACAGTGAAACAAATATTAAGGGGCTGAGTTGGGAAGTCCCTTTAGTAATTACCCCATAGAGTTAACCACAAGAAGGAAATCTTGTACTAGAATATGCCGTGATGTGACGCGAACTCATCTACCAGAAGCCCAGAACAGCACAGCGAGCAAAGCCACTTTCCTGAAGACTGCCATGCACCATGCTGATATGCTAAACAGGCAGATATTTTAATCAATGCCTAGGACCCTAAAATAAGCACAAACGATATTGAGATTTTTTTATTTTAAATGAATTATTCATGGACCACATAGCAAATTAAAAATAACGTTATTGCACCAGCCTTTTTCCCCCAACACAAAAACTTTGTTAAGTATAACCATGGGAGTAAAATAACTTGAGCTATAGTTCAGAAGGATTGGGTGGGGTTTTGTTCTAGCTATCCGGCTTCGCTCGCACCAAGGATACTTTCATAGATAATACCCACCCCCACTCCCAGTCTACAAGTGTCAGATTTCAGAGAAACACCAGCAAATCTGAGAAGTAATGTGGACCTGATCAATATAGACAGCAGTTTGTAAACCAGGCAATTAATTTTTCTTCTAACTTTGGTACCTAGAGGTATTTCAGGACAGAACAATATTACCTTCTAGGTTAGCCCTGGCTAACCCCGGCTTCCTTGATTGACAATTACAGAGTCAATTTACACATTTTCCTGTACCCGAAGAGAGTAACCCTCCTAAAGCGCAGCCTCGGTAGGCCGAACAGTTGGATTAGGAAGTAAAGACACTCTAATTGGAGCCAGGAGACCAGGGCCTGGCTGCCGGCTCTACCTCCTCCGTTACTACAAGGTCTTCTGGTGCCAGAGCAGATGACCTCTGCGTGCCACTGAGGCACAAAGGACAGCTCACTGTGTTATGGTCAAAGCTGAGCTATTCCTTAAGTCTTACACGGACTAAGCACTGGGTCCCGGGGAAGCTGCATTTCCAGGGCCTCTTGACCACAAATACACTCAATAATATACTCCAGTATGATGGAAAATGTTACCAGTTTCTATGGGATCCATGATCTTAAAAACAAAACAAAACAAACCCTGGCCAATACCAGCAGTTGTCCGTCAGTCTGGATACACAAAAGACAAAGCAGGGTGTTTTTAAAAGCATAGTGTGAGGCCCGGAAAGAGAGACGGAGAGATGACTCGGTCAATAAAGTACTGGCTGAGCAGGCACAAAGGCTTGAGTTTGGACCCTTCATAAACCCAGGCATGGGAAAGGTAGAGGCGGGAGAATCCTGGGAATTGCTGGACAGCCAGTCTAACCAAACAATAAGAGACCCTGTCTCTAGTTAATTAATTAACTAATTAAAGGGGGCAGTGAGGTGGTTCCGCAGGTAAAGTGCTTGTATACTCTTGAGTTTGATTTCTGAAACTATGTAAAAAGTCTGGGTATGGTGGCATACAACTGTAATCCCAGCACTCCTATGGTGAGGAGGAGGGAGGTAGAGACAGGAGGATGTCTTTGAAGTCCAGAGTCAGCTAGCCTCGATGAAGTAACCTGACAAGAAACAAGAGGGACCCTACTTCAGTGAGCTCGAAGGAGAGAACTGAGTTCTAGAAGTTGACTTCTGACTTCCATACTCACACTGGGGCACGCTAGCTCTCTCACACAGATATCACGGGCGTGCGCGTGCACAAATGCAAATAATTTTTAAAAAGCATGGTGTAAACACAGTGACAACGTATGCCCTCTGGGTTTCCTCCTATCTCCCATTGCCATAGAGCTGACCTGAGCACGTGACCTCCTGAAATCGCCCCAGTGACGCCTGGGTCCACAGGGAAATATGCAGATTTGGTCTATACGTGTTCTTCCTCTCAGCTGCACCCGTTTCTCTATGTGGTTGCAGACAGACAGCCCTGCGGGAACACCACCTGGCCCTGGCTCCGTAGCTACCCTAGGCATTTACATGCCTTCTTGCCTTTGCTCAAGCTAGGCCTTCTGATTAAAGTGTCCAAGTCTAATAAATCCTAACCCGTCTTTCAGGTTTCAGCTCCTCCGGGAAGGTTTCTTCAGCCCACCACCTCACCATCATTTAGTTAGCTGTTCCCTTTGTTTGGGGGACCAGTCCCTTTGATTTCTGTAATTTCGATGACCACCACATTATGATACGCAACTCTGTCCCCAGCCCCCAAGGCACTACAGAAGGAACCATGCGTTATTTGTCTTGGCGATTCTGAGGGCTGACACTGTGGGCATCAGGGTAATGTTTATTGGGCAGATGGGCACACCAACAGATGGTTGAATGGTTGGATGGTTTCGTTTTAATATGGTCCTGTTTACCAAAGTTCTGGTGTAAGAGCTTCATGAATAAAAAAAGAGACTATTTTACGTGATGGGTACACATGTAGGACTAGGCGTGCCACAATCTATCCTTTCGTCTTAATCATTATTTTCCCTCCAAGGGGATGGTAAGTTACCAGCATGGATATGAGGGAGATGTGCTATAGGTCAAATGAAACTTAATTATCTTCAGATTTTGCATTCTAAGAATTTGATCGTCTCAGAAAAGTCTGTCCAATTCTTGTACTCGGGTCTTCTTGGGAATGGTGTTATTTAATGGGTGGCTGGCTAAAGCTGGAGATTAAACTTCGTTGGCACAGCCAAAGGGCTGCCTTCTTGCTAATCTCTGGGGCACTCCTATGAATTAGTAAGAAGCCTCCCTTTTCTCAACTTCTGAGCCCAGAGCTCAGCTAGAAGGGGAATTAAATGTCTGAGTTTCCTCTCCAGTTCAAAGCATCATTTCTAGATAGAATAATGGAGCCTAATTTAGGAATTCAGATTTTTTTAAGTGATTGCCAATAAGGTTTTTAAAAAAATTGCTCCTCAGAAGGAAAATATCAGGAGAAAACAGAGCTTGCAGACCGAGCCAGACTTATCTTTCTGTTTCATTCCTGCCCCACTGGCATAGGGAGGCCAGCACTATGGCAGCGGTGGAGCGCTTTGCCACCGTCGTTTCTTCTAAGCTAAATCAGAGGCACAGAATCAGGGAAATGCAACCAGATAGTGAAGCAGGACTTTGTGCCACCAAGTAAATCAGGGTGTGACACTCCCATAAGGACGCATGGATGAGGCCCTTACGCTGTCGTGCTTCCGGGAACCCTGGACTCTTCTCCCTAGGTCTTTGGTTCTTGCTTTCAGGCGACATTTTTGACTGCACAATGATGGGAGGATCGTTTTGAGTTTGGACTTCCTAACCTTGAGAAGGAATTGACGTGCTTCTTCGCAGAGTGTGAAATGAGCAGATGGTGTTGTCTCACTCCAATTTGTTTTGCATGGACTGAGAGAAGGCTGTGGGGGAAGGGATAAATGTGCTCCATTCCTAACTGCTAAATACAGCTTATTGGCACATAAAAAAAAAAAACCCTCTTCTCTTGTATTAAGCCATCTACTCCCTCTTTCCCTTCCCCTCTCTTTCTCTCTCTCTCTCCTTACATTTGCATGTGAGTGAGTGAGTGTGTGTGTGTGTGTGTGTGTGTGTGTGTGTGATACACATGTAGTAAAGACTAAATCCAGGGTACTGGGCATTCTACACGCACATTCTTCTTTACCTAACCAAGTGTATTTTTCCTTCAATTTATTTTTATTATTTTAAATTATGTATAGGGGTGTGTGTGTGTGTGTGTGTGTATGTGTGTGTGTGTGTGCTTGTGTGCATGCGGGTGTGTACCCAGAGGCACCAGAGACCTTGGAGCTGGAGTTACAATGGCTGTGAGCTACCTGATGTGGATGCTGGGAACTGAACTCTGTAGGTGGAGCGAGTCCACCTAACCACTAAGCCACCTCTCCAGACCTCGACTTCCTTCTTAATACAGACTGGAGCTTCACTTATCCCACGTCAGGTGAGCGTTGTTATTATCACATCTTTGTCTTTAGCCAGATGGTTTATATTCTCATTACAACAAACAAAAAAAAATGTAGTCTATTTGCCCGAGCTCATAACTAAAGGTGGCTCCCATGAGCTTTTTCTTTTCTGTATATTTAGATGAGGTTTCATGTATTCCAGACTGTCCTCACCCCCACTCTATGAGAAAGCCAAAGGATGACTTTGAACTTCTGATCCTCTTGTCTCCACCTTTCAAACGCTGGAGTTAACATTGTGAACCACCACCTTACTATCTTAGTAGTTAGGTATCCAATCCAGGCTTCGTGCACACTAGGCAAGTACTCTATCAATTGAGTTATACACCTAGCCCTCTTACTTACTTACTTACAAACAGGATTTGCTATGCAAAGCATTGGCTGGAGCTCTGTGATCCTCCCACCTCAGCCTCCCAAGTACTGGCAATACAGGTGATCACTGCAGACATGACCTGAGAGCTCTCTGAACTCTGAAGTAAAGGAAATCTCCTAACACATGCTTTTTTAAAAAAAAATACCAGTTTTCTTCTGCAGGGTTTACTCAACTAATTTTAAGCTTTACATTTATCTCGCAAGCACAGAATTCCACACCCCAAAGATATCCTAAAGGAACTAAGACCAGGGTGAGGACTGTCACCGAAAAGTCGATAAACTTCCAGTGATCTCCCAGATGTTTCTCTGGATGATAAGAAGGATCATGGCCTCTCACCTTTGAGGCCTTCTGCCAGGCAAGCATTGGAAACCTCATCCCAAGAGAGGGCCAAAAGAGCTAAGCGCAGGCTCAGTCATTCATCAGCTGTCATGGCGCCTGTGGTCTCTCTCCACTGCACCCTGGTGCCTATAGAGCACCTTTTATGGCCTGCCTTTTCATACACTGGCCTCAAATGATCAAGATGGAGAAGGTAGGGTTGAGAGAGTCAGCCTCCACACCTCAAGGAAACACCCTCAGACATCATGCGAGTGTTGTCTCTCTCTCTCTAGAAAGTCTCTAAGGCAGCTTCTCCCCCAATTTTCTTTAGACTTCTCAGTAAAACCCTTTGCAGTTGCTGGATGCATAACTCTGTAGAAAGCAAGTTAACTATCTACTATTGTGTAAGGCTCCCATCTTGGGGACTCAGTACCACCTCAGCGCACACTGAACAAGTCACTATTTCCCTAGGGGCAAGGTTGTTAATACACTTTTTCTGGAGCTTTGTACCTGCCCCTTTCCACTCTCCACGCTAGTTTTATCTTCTGTTTCCCTGACTTATTTTTCTCCTCCTGTCAGCAGCCAAGGCTCACCCTAAAGTCTGCTGCCTCCATCCTGCCTGGCCCTGTTGCTCAACGTGTTGGGTCGAGTGGCACCAAATCAAGTGAGATTAACATAGCATGCAAGGAGTGACAGGCATGTGCCCCCTCCACTAGGACCTTGACTGGGACCTTGATTGACTCTGGGCTCCCTCCTGATCTGTGTCTCCACTGATCTACGGTTGTCCATTTAGACTTGGCTCTGTCTTTTGGAGGGAACCAGGGCCGAGCTCCTGGACCCAACAGGTTGCTCTCCTGGCTTAGGCAGTCCTTGCCTGAACCAGCTTTGGGAAGCCCTCACCTGGGAAATGCTTGGTGTCTACCTCCGTCCCCATTCAGTCACTAAGGTAGCAAAAAACATATCCAACGTTTCAAAGGAGAAGCAACATGAATTTACAGAAGTTTGCCAAATGTCTGGTACTGAGTTAAACAATCTGGAATTTTAACTTCCTGTCCAGATTTAAAAAGAAAGGCACACATTTCTGAATACTTGCTACAGGGCAAGAGAACTACTTCTATAATAAACATATACACAAATGGAAATTATAAAACCTTTAAAAATACAGATACAACATTTAAATAAACAGTGTTTACATAACCTTTTCTTCTTAGCTCCCATGTGGGTCTGGTACTTTTGCAGAAAAACCTAGAAATTGTTGTTGGACACTAGGACCAAGGGTCTGACTCAGAAGGGCGTTTGCCAAGCTAGCATTCATGATGGGTTTGCTTCATTCCCCATGCCATTAAAAGATAAAAATAAAGAAGGTAATTAAACAAGTTATTCTTGGGTATCATACCCTTTCCACTTTTACTTCTAAAAGTTCTATAATCTTACAAAACAAAAGCTGTAGTGCGGGGAGATGCACAGAGAGAATACTCGTGTCTTCAGCGACGCAGAGCTGTTCTCCAATGTTTGGTTTCCATCAGACTATAAAATGTGGTCTCCCTGGAATTTCTCCCCTAATCTTAAAACTCCGGATGGGTTTCAAAGGGCATTTAATCATGCCCGTCATTCCTTTTCACTTCATAATATATTTTAAAAGCACTACTCCATATCTTAGAGAACTTCATGAATTCTCTTAACAATTTCCCGTTCTAAACTAAGAAACAGTTTTTGCCAAAAAAAAAAAAAAAAGTAAAATAAAATAAAGAGCTGGAAGTCACAAAGGTACGGGGCTATGTTAAACAGTGCTGGTCTTTTTCTTTTTAACTTTTGAAAGTGTGCCAGAATATTGTCTTCTCTGGGTTATGGTTTTTCCCTTTCCCCCATCACTTACCAATTGAGAAGAAGTTAAAAGGTCACATCTTTCTCATCCCATCACCAGAGTAAACATTGCCCCGATTACCCACAAAGGGCAGACGTTCCCAAGGAATTATTTATTGTTTATTAGCAATGGCAAAGGCAGTAAAAGGAGGGTCTGTGTCACAATATGAATTCTTGGCAGTGACATTTAAGTACCCTAAGCCTGAGGGGAGAAAGAAGAAAGAACAAAGAAAAATGATTACATCCATAATATGTTTAAGAGTTTGTGACCATCTGCCTGCTAAAATGTATGGCCACTGTGGATCCAAAGAGTAGACTTTGATATTTTTATGTTAACTTTTTGTGTGTATGATGTTTTGGCTGCACTTATGCCTATGCACTATATGTGTACCTGGTCCCCACAAAGGCCGAAAGAGGGTGTCAGATCTCCAGGGACTTGGGGTTACAGATGATTGTGAGCTTTTGTGTGGGTGTTGGGGTAGAACTTGAGCCCTCGAGAAGAGGACTTCTAGCAGTGCTAAGCAGTCAGTGCTCGTTGCCATTGAGCCGTTTCTGCAGCACCCCAAGAATAGATTAAAAAAAATGCTTATGTGGTCTCACCCTGTGACCCAGGCTAGCTTCAAACATCTGACAATCATCCAGCCTCAGCCTCCCAAATACTGAGATGATAGGCAAGCCATCTCACCTCAGCAAAACAGCTTTTGGTAAGTATCACCTTCACAATTCATTTGTCTCACAAAGGCCTGGCACCTGGCACCATTAGAAACAGCTGGATACAGAGCACTGAGTAACACAAAGGTCCTTGTGATTTACAGCTGGCAGAAGGAAGTCTCAGTTTCCATAGTGGTTCTAGCTTACTTAGCGGTAAATACTGTGCATAAATGATCACTAAACTCCAAAGCAATCCATGCTGTTGCTCCCCTGGAAGTGAAAGCTGGGATCTGTCTCCACACTCCTCCTCTGCCCAGGTCAGGACTGCAATGCTCAGCAATGTTTTGCAACCACAGAGAGTCCATTTCTGGACAAAGGAACTCAGTCCCTAGAATAGTTTACTTATACATCTGAGGTTCACCCGATTGTTCACACAAGACAGCCATTTGAGGATGTGTACACTTGTGTGCGCAGGTAATGTACAGAGGCTCTCCACTATTTTTTAGTTAAAAATGTGTGTGCATATGTGCATGTGCACGTGTGTACAGGTGTCCATGGAAGCCAGAAGAGGGCACAGAATCTTCTGGAGCTGCAGTTACAGCTCTCCTGGTATAGGTGCTGGGAAAAGAACTATGACTCTACCTGCCAATACCTCCCTGGTACCAGGATCACAGATGCACCCTGCTGTGCTCAGTTAGGTCTTAAGGATCCAAACTTAGGTCCTTATTCTTGCATGACAAACACTTTAACAAATGAGAATTCTCTCTGTCCTGCCATTTAAAATCTTCTCTGCTGTAAGAAAAAGGGTTTTTTTTTGTGGGGGTAGGGCATCCAATTGAAATGTAATAACATTAAGCAAGTAGGGCGTCCAATTGAAATGTAATAACATTAAGCAAGGAGATAGTCTCACATGGCCCATGCCTATGTCAGCCACATAAACACGACACTATGGGATGCGCGGATTATGAGGTAATTGGGAGGCAGCCACTTCCAGCCCACATTCCCTTCTCTCTACATCCAGCTTATCTCTCCTGCTCAGGAAAGAACACCCACTGTTGGACTAGTTATTACTTGCTACTCCCGGGTTGCCTTCTATGTGGAACCATGGTTCAAAGACGCAGAATTTCCATACTCTGCTAAGTCACTGCGACTGGGGGCTGGAAAGGAATGCGTGCTTGGCGTTCAGACTGCGCGTAGGCCACTTCACGTGTCAAGTCGGTTAAATCCTGCAATGAGTCCTAAGAGTAGGTTTTCTCATCTCAGAGATACGCAGTCCGGGGCTCAGAGAGGTTAAATGACACCCCTCCAGATCACACAGCCGTCAAAGCTGAAGTCAATCATCGAAATGACCTTTCCTTCCCTTTGTCTGAATTCATTTCTCACGTTCCTTCCCTCGGTGTGCACACAACCCAAGGCCAGCCTCTAGAGGGGTGAATGCCTGGCACGAGGGTTGAAAGTAAGAAGCAAGAACGGAGGAATGAAATGGGAGCCAAGAAGGAAACATTCTGCTGACTTCATGGTTTTCTTGGAGGTGGGATCCAGCACAGAGCTGTTACATTCTTACTGCTTTGATAAAATTTCTGATTCTCAGAAATACCGACTTGGCAGGACCTTAGAGGTCACGGAGCCCAACCCGCCATTAAAAGCTTTCTTCAGTCATTAACTCACTTTATTACTGTTGGTGATCGGGGAGGTAGTGTCATTGAGTTGGCAAGCGTGTGCGTTTCTCTGAGGCGTGGTTTTCCACTATCTCACTGTGGGCTTGCCTGGAGAGGTTGGATGTTAAGAAGAATTCTTTACATCTATTTAGCTTTTCACAGTTGTCAGAAACACTTTCGCTCACATGCTCTACGCCCCCCCCCCCGAAAGCTCTTGTTTCTGTGATAAAAGGAAAGAGGGAGCCTTTTATGACCCGAGAAAAGCCAGAATGCAGAGTAAACATGGATTCAAGTTCCCTCTTCTCGTCACCAGCCGTGTCAACCTGAGCAGGTCATTCAACCACTTTATGCTTCCTTCAGACTGCCTCAACATCGTTTAGGTCAAGGCTCCCAAGTCCTCATCTGTAAAGTGGGGATCACAACACCATCCACATTCGGTTGAGCTAAGGTTAACGGAGGCCACATATGTGATCGGATTTGTTCATGAAAGCTCAGGATGGGGTGCTGTTGTCTTCTATTCTCTTTCCAGAGCTGAGCAGCTAGAAGTAAGAGGAGGCAAAGGCAACCCTCCCAGGATAAAACAGCCAGCAACTCATGAATAGAAGCCAAGCCTTTCCCCCTGGACACTAGCCACTGCACCTTCCTGCCTGGAGAATCTCTCCTCCTCCACACATTTGTTTTATAAACACCTTACCCTTTCTGTGTGAACTCAGAGCAAGGCCAGCCCCACCTCACTCTACCTATGCTCGGCCTTCTGCCTTGCTCTGTCTGCTCTTTGCTTGGAGGTTCCTTGTCACCTCTTGCCAGTTGCCTGTGTTTTCTATGCTGTTTGGTGCTTTCAGCCTTGCCTCCAAATGGGGGATCTGGTTTTCATATAGGACACCAAGCAGCTGTGGTGGCATCCAGGCAGATGGGCTCTGGGTCCCCTGCTTCTGGTGTCTAGGCGTGAGGTGTTGCCGGCTGCCTCCAGGATTTTGATGACTGCTCCTACAGCACTGCAGCTTTCCCAGCTCTTCTCTAACAGACTGTGAGTTAAATGGCCCTTCCTTCAGACCTTTCACATAGCCTTGTAACACACAGCGCTGGTGCAGTCCACCGGGAACCCCACAGATGAATCACTGCCCAGAGAAATGGTGCTTTCAATGAGGCCACTCTGCCAAAGCTACACAAATATGCATGTAAGTCTTCAAATCCTGTCTTTATTTGGGTCATTCAGAAATGCACGATCACAGTGTGGTACTAGATTGAAAGGTAAATGTGTAGGCGGGAAGACTTATAGTGTGCATATATAGTGTGCATGTTTATGCAGAACACCTAATAAAAAGATACTGGTCACTCAATTCTGTTATCAGAAATTCAAGTACTACACACCTGGAATACTACCCAGCCCAGAGAAAATGTGGTATCATAGATGTGAGAGGTTTCTCAAGAGGGCAGCTTGTCAGCCTACCTGGCTATCTACCAGCAGAAGAAATGTCTCAACTAATCAGAATTGAGAGTTAATGTCCCCTGTGAACGATCTCTATTCCTCTGTGAAGCTTATTTGCATAGCCGAAAGTTTTACTACTAGTAAATGATGACTACTAGAGAATTCCCATTAATGAGAAAGAGCCTATTTGTTTTATTGGGCACACTCTAGGGATATGATCCTAAAACATGTCAAGAATCCATATTTCATAACACTACTCTACTCCTCTAGGTTTCCCCTCTCATTGTCCCAAAGGCTGGCCAGGTACTTATCCTACGATGATCCAGGCAGTGCAAGGCTGAATCACTGCCCAGCCTCTGACTGAAGGACCGTTGGTGATTTCTAAAGATCTTGGTTTTCTGAGAGGGCAGAACAAAATCTGTTTAGCTCTTGACAAGAATTCGATGCTTCTGCTGGGCTCCTGCTATACCTAGAACTCTCACGGTCCATTACCAACTAGCTCTGTACATTATTACTCTCCTCGTGTTATGGTGGAGTTGTTTTGGAAGGTGATGAGCGGGGCTCCCCGTGATGAGAGTAGTGGATTTAGAAGATAAAGATAGAGATGGAGATGACATGGGTGGGGGGAAGAAGAGAGAGGGGAAGGGGGAGGGGAGGGGGGAGGGGAGGGGGAGAGGGGGAGAGAGAGAGAGAGAGAGAGAGAGAGAGAGAGAGAGAGAGAGAGAGAGGAAAACCCCAAATATTTGTTCTACTTTGTCAAGTGATGGCTCTTTCCACGTCTTGACACAGCAAGAAGCCCTTCACCAGGTGCAAACCCTTGGTCTTGGACTTTACAGAAAAGGAGAAGGAGAAACTAACTGCCCAGTCAGCAAAGGGGTTGGTCCCTCCATTCCAGGGAGTCATATGCTGTACCTCCTCTTCCCAGGTCTCTCCTCCCTCACACCAGCCCTCAGTAGAGCTAAGCAAGAGCATCAAATGAACCAAGGCAGCAGAGCGTGCATGCATATCGGTGCAAAGAGGGACCTTTCCTATGCTCTGCCCACCCTTCTAAGATGCTCTTAAACGTCATCCCACAGCGGATGGAATGCATTCGAAAAACCAACTCAAATTTGTCTCCCTTCCTCCTGGATTCCCATTTATCTGGAAGAATTCAAAATGGCAGTCGTGCAACCTTTGTGGAGTAACAAAACATCAATATTTCCCTTAAACTGTTTCAAAATATACTTTTAAACAACATTTTTTGAAAAAAGATAGAAGCAATTACGCATAAAAATCTGGCACAGCCATCTTTGCGAGCTGATTATAGAAAAGGAAACCTAATTGTCTATCTTTTTTCCTGGAAGAAAGCAGAAGCCAGTAAGTGATAATGCACCTTAAGAGTTGACCAGCTGCAAAGCCATTAGGGCAAGCCTGATCCTAGCTGGAAGCTATGTACTTCCACCTAATAAAACAATCCTAACCCAAGGACTCTCCCAAGGCTCCCAGCCTACCTTCCCCCACCCCTGGGCTCTAACATTTATTCCCTATGGACTCCAGCCACTGGACACAGCTGCTTCCTTCCAGTCAATGCATTTAGTTAGAGTACCATCAACATTTTGATATTTGTCACAATAAAGAATGAACATCTTCGTTAGTTTGCCATCTCTTGGCATACTTCCTAGATACGCCCTAAAATGGTGTTTCCTCTACATGCATGCATGCTCCTGGTGCCTTTGTGTGTCTAAATTTCCTGTTTTAATATTTAAAATTTTATGTGTATGGGTGCTTTGGGCATATGTCTGTATGCCGTGTGAGTACAGTGCCTGCAGAAGCCAGAAGAGAGAGTTGGAGCCCCTGGAACTGAGTTACAGGTGGCTGTGAGCCACCTTGTGGGTGTCAGGAGTTGAACCTCAGTCCCCTGGAAGAGCCGTAAATACTTTTAACTGCCAAGCCATCTCTCCAGCCCTACTTTTCCCATTTTTATAATGGCATTGATCAGATTGGGTTAGGATGCTTCTTAATACCCTCCTTTTAATGCAATCAGCTTCACACGCATGAAATTTGGAGGAACATACTGGAGCCCATAAACAGCAGATTCACTGCCTTCTGATGTGATGAGGTCTTCCTAGGACAGGTCTTACGTCACACTTCCCCCTCCCCCAGAGGAGGGTGTCATGACCAACCCATGGGTTGCTGCCTTAGTCTTGGCATCAATATCTGGAGACACCAGTCACACTGAAGGCACTGAATTGGTTTCATATAAGCATGATATACACAAGAAATAACTGGTCTGGGATGCTTAAAAGGTAACCTCAGGTGTGGCAAATGTTCCTAGGATCCTATGGTTATTAGCTGCTGGCAATATCCCAAGTGCTCCTTCCCTCCCCACATGCCAGGTCTCCATCCTGAACACAACAGGACTGTATCTTTCTCACACAACTTATATAAGCTCCCTCCAGACCTGGGATCTATATTTCTCTCCATGTCTCACTAGATAGGACCTATCTAAACACACACACACACACACACACACACACACACACACACACACACACACATCCCTGCCCTGGTTGCAGAACAGTATTTCCTTTGTAAACCAGACCTCTTGGCTTCGTCTGTCTCTTTCCACTTTCAGATTCCTTCCCATCAACTCATGAATCCCATGAATTACTTTCTAGGTCACATTTACCCCATCTGCTTTCTTGGTCACCCTCTTTCCCCTTTCCTCTTAAGCCTGGAACACCAGCCCAAATCTGTACACGATTCCTAGCATACAAAAATGGGGTGACTGTAGTTGGCATAAGAAGGAGGCTTTGGTCTTCTAGGACAGAAATGGTAGACCTTCTGTTACTTCTCAAGGTAATAGAAAACAATCTTCCTGGGCTAAGAAGTGGTCTGTCCTTTGGGGAAGCTAGACATGTGCATACAGACTTGGCAGACTGCCCCTTAAGCATGGTGGAGTTAGAAAGGTCTGCTCTGTGATGGGGAAGAGGGACAAATAGATCTATCTACTCAGAAGCACAAGTCGTTTGGCTAGATTATACCTAGGCTGATAGGCTTGAGTCAGAAAACCCTGGACTGTTGCCATGGTAACCCACACCTGGTTCTGCTGCCGCTGCCATCTGTCCAGGGGGACCTCTTAGGCTGCTCTTCTTCAGATGCCTAGATGAACTACAAGCCTGTCACCGCCGCCGCTGCCACTACAATATTTTAATCTCAAACTTCTGAAGAAGTTGTTTCACCCTTGTACTCCATTTGAGTTACTCAGAAATCCTTTCTAAGTTGTCTTGCTTAGATAGGATTTTACTAGGATCTCTCCTTTTAAAGAAACGCCCTGTTCCAAGGAAGGCTGGAGCCCCGGCCTCGCCCCTTTGCTCACAGTTTCTATGCAGAGTGCTCTAATTCAGACGTTATGCATCTACAGTGGGTAAAGAAAAGTGGGCGGAGCTGGGCTCCTCCCCCAAAGCCTGCTGTGTTGGAGGAGGGTTGTGGAGTTGTTGTCATCACTGTCATGTTACAGATGAGGAAGCCGGGACTCAGTGCACACCAGAGACCCACGCCACTAAATGAAGGCGCCAGGATTGAACTCCCACCTGTGTGATCCCAAAGTTAGCATCATCCTGCTCACCAAAATAGTCTCTGTGCACAAAGGACTTATATTTGTGCAGAAGAGGAGGAAGGTGGGAAGATTGCCCGGTGGTTAAACAACTTACCATACGAGCCCAAGGACTTGAGTTTGGATCCCTAGAACTTGGGTAAACATCTTAAGTGCTACCTGGGATGCTAGTGCCCAGAACATAGGGACAGAAGGGATCCCCAGATTAAGCTGGCTAGCCAGGCTAAGCCTATCTGCAGGTTCTGGGTTCAACTGAGAGACACTGGCTCAATGAATAGATAGAGAGGGATCAACATCAGGCTTCTGCATATATATACTCCATATATGGACACATGTACCCACACACACCATGTGAGCACACACCACACGCGCACACATACCATACACGTGAAAGTGGAAAAGGGGGCAGGGAAGCTCACTCCCTTATTCAGTGAGCTGGGTGCCTGAACGTGTGTGAGGCTTGTTGGTGTGCCTGGCGCTTCATCTCCTGACCTTGCAGCAGTGTTTTGGCATCCACTCACGGCTGTGTCTCTCACACATGCTGTCAGCCAGTGACAACCTTTCAGTCTTTTTTCCATTGCCCTGTTCTCAGGTTTCAGGTCTGCCCTCATCTTCACCTCCAGGAAACTGCCCTACGCTGGTTCTCCACTTCCCTCAAGTGTTCTTTTCTCAACTGCTTACTGGTCCTGCTTTGCAGTCCCCTCCACATCTCTATAAACGCAGACCAGAAAGCCCGCCTGTAAATACAGAAACAAGCCTTCCATTTTGTCATTAGGCATGAGGCTTTAACCAAATAAAGCGCGTCTGCCGAGGGCCCTGGAACCTCTTTAGAGATGGTTTATATTCTGCAGCCCATGAGCCTCCTTCCTGATGAGTCAGCCCTCCCACCATGCTCTCGATACTCCAACAGAAACAGGCTCAAAGGCCGTCAAACATCGGTCCGTAAATGACTTTAAATGCACCAATTAGTTTGCTCTTTTTCCAGCGGACTCCTCCACAGCTCAATACTCTGTTCTGGGCAGTTGTAACTGTCTGCATATACTGCTGGGGGCTCAGGGGTTTCATGTCTCTGGTATTAGAACTTGCTTTGGGGAAAAACACATAACAAACAAAATCAAGCAAGCAGCTCTTATCTGAGAGTTCATACTTTTTTTCCCCCCTTCATGATCCTTAAAGGGAAAATTTTAAACTCAGTTTCAACCAGATTCCAATTAGCCTAGAAGTACATGTCAGACTGCATGTGAAGACAAAACTCTAGTGGGAAAGACCGGGTTGACACACCTCTCCTGCACCTGAAATCAACCCTCAGCTGTGCGTAGCTGCCCGCCTTGATGTACGGAGAAGCTATGGAAGCACTGTCCCTTGGCATTGCTTGAGGGCAATTATGACTTCTTTGGGTTCTACGGGTTGTTGATCAGATGTGTTTGGACTAATTCTTGCTGTCACGTCTCTGCATCTGCTACAGACTCCGTCGAGTCCTCTTTTTGTCCCCTTCCCCTTTTTCTTTTAAGTGCCTGTCTTCTCTAGGCACTGTGGGAGGGAGTTGCAAGGAACGGTCAAATAGATCCTTTCAAGGGCTCTCAATACCAGTAATGTAAGCAGATTGTATCACTGGTGGCTGGACCCTGAAGAGAATTTCAATTCTAGCAGAAGCAGACGGAAATAGGCTTTTAAAATCCTTCCTCTCTGGATTCTAACCTGCTTGGGAGCTAGCTGCCCACTCTTGCTGGTCGCCTAGCAACCGAGCCCCTTCCTCTGCAGGCGCTGATGCTGTCCACGGGCCAGGCTTGGGAGAGTCAGCCTATCCCTGCCCTCCCTCACATAGGGCAGGAATGTTACTGAGGGAACCGGTGTGAGCACTTGGAGAAATTGCTAAATGGTCTGTAAAATGCTCTGTGAGGGTGACAATCCAAATAGGGGCACCTTTTGCACATTTTAGGGGATCCTGGGATTTCAATTCATCCGCCCGCTTCCTTTCAATAATAGTTTGCACGCATGGAATGCTCTGTATTTTACAAAACCCTTCTGCATCCATTACCTCATGCGATTCCTGGGGAGGACCTTGAGAGACCTCCACAGGGAGGAAAAGCCTAATAAATCTTTGTTGGTTTTACTGTTTTAAAGGACTTGAGAAGAAATTCTAGATCATGTAAATTAATAAAGGGGGAAAGGAATTCCAAAAGCAAGACTTCATCATCATCACCATTGAAAATTAAGGCTGGAACCGCTTAACTCGTGCCTTTGTGCCTGTGCCCAGGAGCTTGAGTGGTCCCCAGGCAAAGTGATACATTCTCTTTCTGCCCTCAACCCTATCATTCTCCAACAGCCACTGCGGGGATTAAAATTAACCACGGAAGCTCTTTTGTTTATACCGTTCTTATTCTGTGTCTTATGTATAATATTTTTCCTTTTTGTGATTAAAGGAAAAGCAGAAGAGAGACGAGGTTCTGTGAAACCTGTTGAGGCTACCATAACCAAACATCCCAGACTGAGTGCATGGTCAGTGTTTCTCACAGTTCTGGAGACTGCAGGTCCTAGGTAAAGTCCAGCGTCATCAGTTTCTGAATCGGACTCTCTTCCTGGCTTGCTCAGTCTATCCTTAGGAAGGAGAGAGCACCGGTATTTCCTCCTCTTATAAGGGTCTCATTTGTTTGGGGTCAGGATTCTATTCTCATGACCTCATCTAGCTTTAATCATGTTCTCAAAGGCCCTGTCTTCAATACAGTTACATGGAAGACAGCTCTCCAATACATAAATTTGCGGAGACCCAATTTAATTCACTGAAACCCTATCTTTCTCTGGCATGATAGAGGGCAGAGAGGCACTCTCCTCATTTACTCAGAAACCTACCCAGTCCCGTTTAGCTGGGGATGGAGGTTTGTTGCTGGGAGAATTTGGCCCAGTGATAAAAATCTGTGTTCCCCTCTCCCATTGCAGATTGGAGCTCTTCGTAAGCAGTTATCGATCCTCTGTGGCTTACAACATCTTTATCATTTTAACAGTGTTCAGGCAACTAGCTTGATTGTCCTGACAGACTCTGTAGCAGGGGGTGGGGGACGGAGGGTGGACCTAAGCACACAGCCAGGAAGCAGCTCTGGTGGCCTTGCTTCTCAGTACAATTCCCTGCCGTCTGTGCTTGCCAGGGGAAGGCAGCAACTGAAGATCTCAGTAACCTTCATTACCACCGTACAAAGCAGCAGATGTGGCTACAGTGGTACCCAGCAGCCAGGAAAGACTGGGATCATCTTCCCACAAGACTTTGCTCCAAGGCAATCAGGCCAAGCAACGTTGTAGCTTCCCAGGTTCACGAGTTTACTGTGAGAAAATGTGAATGCAAATTTTTAAAATACCCTTTTCATTTTGGTTATCAGAGAAGTTTACAGAAAAGTTCCAAAGACGGCACAGAGAGTTCTACACACCCCTCGATTCAGGAGGATCCAGTGTCCTCCCACATTACCAGAGTTTATTTGTCTAAGAAACCAAAATAAGGCATTGGTGGGGGAGGGAGATGGCTCAGCACATAAGGGTGCTTGCTGCACAAGCGTGAGGACCTGAGTTTGAATTTCAACATCCCTGTAAAAAGCCAGGCGTGGTCACATGCATGTCAGTAACCTCGGCACCATGTCGGTAAGGTGAAGACAGGAGACAGCGAGGCTGAGAGACCCTGTGAACCTAGGGGTTCAGAGTCACAGAGCAGGGGTTGGGGAGATGGCTCAGGAGTTAAGAACGCCAGTGCTCTTCCAGAGGACCCGAGTTCAGTTCCCAGCACCCACATGGTGGCTCACAACTCTCTGTAACTCCAGTTCCAAAGGACCCAATAGCCTCTTCTGGTCTTGGTAGGCACTGTTTGCAAGTGGTCCACAAACACACAGGCAGACAAAATTGAAATCACTTTTTTTTTACAAGAAAAGAATAAGGCAGAGACAGATAGAATGCTAGGACAGGACAGATGCTATCCCCTCTATGCTCCCAAAGACACACACACACACACACACACACACACACACACACACACACACACACACGAAAAGTAGAATGTTAGTCAAGTAAAGCATTGGAAGTGCACAGAATTTTAGCTTAAAGTTAAAATATTTAAAGTATGTAATCACTTGTAACATCCCCATTGTAATGGGAGATGATAAACTCTGAGATGTCCGTTCTAGCAGCCAATCAGGAGCTTTACTTTGGAATTCTATTGCCACATCAAGGAGATACATGCTTGCTTTGGAGAAGTGAAAAGGAAAAAAGAGGGAAGGATACAGATTCCTCTAGAAAACAGAAGACAGGCATTTCAGGCCCCTGGTGTTCTTTGTTCTAGGCTAGAAATGCTGAATTTAAAAAAACTGTCACACTTGATAGCATGGATCGACTGGGGTTGGGGAGGGTTCTTAAAGTACCTCTTTGTAGTTTTGGACAGGGAGAAAGAATTTGGTTAGGTTCTTAGAAGCCAGTTGCCTCTAGAAAGGGAATTCAGCAAGGAGAAAGTAAGCTAACACTAGGAACCAGAGGCACCAGAGGCTAGAGCTGGGTTGGTGAATAACGCAAGGTTCAATGACCATTCTAGAACCAAGATGAAAACAGCCACCAAACCAAAACCAGCCAGAAAACCCTACAAATACGAGCTTTAGTATAACAAAACGGATAAGTAAATAAAACAATCGCAAACTAAATACAATCCAAAAGGTATACAATGAAGTCTCCCTCCTAGACCCCTCTGCCATTCTTGAAAGGCAATGCCAATGAGTAATTTTTTTGTGTTTCCAGAGGTTCAAAGAAAAAAGGCCATTGCAGCCATACAGCAATAACAAGGCTAGGTGCCAGCAGCATGCCCATCAGCAGTGAATTAGTGAAATAAATTATAGCTCACCCATACAATAGGATGCTACTGCAAAAAAAAAAAAAAAAAAAAGAATTCATTAGAGTGCTTTCACAGCAAGGTCTGCAAATATATCATCCCATGAAGAATGCCAGGGTCTGTAAAACATGATCTGTCTCTCTGATATAAGGCACATTAACCTCACTCAAAGGCAACTGGGCCAACATTACCACTAGGGTGGGTCTCATTTGAAAATTCAGATAAAGAAGGCACAGAGCTGGCAGCAGTATACTGGAGAAGTCCATGCCTACAAAGTAATGTTACCACTGCACTGTCATGAATCTTAAATGTCAGACACTCTGCTCTTGACATGAGCAATGTACCTCTCCTTTAACTCATGGTTTCCTGAAATAACCTTGTCATGAACGACATGTTCCGTTGTTTTCTTTTTAAACAAATGCCTGTGTGTGTGTGTGTGTGTGTGTGTGTGTGTGTGTGTGTGTGTGTGTGTGTGTACATCTGTGTGCCGACCAGAAGACTACTCCAGGAGTCATGCTCGGAACTGCCACACATCTCCTTTGGGACAGGGTCTCTTGTTATTGTGGAGTTCATCAACTAGGTTAGGTTGACTAGCCACTGAGTCCCAGCAACTCCTCTCTCTCTACCTCCCCAGGGCCACAACAGCATTCTTTTGTATGAGTTCTGGGGGACTGAGTTCAAGTCCTCAGACTTGGGGAGCAAGCACTTTACCGACTAAGCCATCTCCCAGTCCTGCTCATTGGTTTTAAACTTGATGCTTTGGGTCACATTTTTATGTCTCCGAAATCAGGATATTTCTTAATTTTTCTCTTGGCCAGGCTGCAACTTGTAACTGAGCTTTCTCAATGTTGTATGTGTGCAACAGACTTGTAGAAGAGGGGTCAGTACTGAGATATTTGTGAAGAGCTCTTTTTTTGAATTGTTTCACGGACTTGGCTCAGCAGTAGAGGACTTACTGCTCTTGCAGAGGACCCACTTTGGTGTCCAGCACCCACACCAGTCATCTCTCAACCATCTGTAATGAATCACAGAAAATTTGACACCCTCTTCTGGCCTCTTTGGGCACCTTCATACATGTAATGCACAGAAACTCATGCAGGCATATGCACATACATACCAATAAGAATTTAAAAAATAGGGGCTGGGGATTTAGCTCAGTGGTAGAGCGCTTACCTAGGAAGCGCAAGGCCCTGGGTTCGGTCCCCAGCTCCGAAAAAAAGAACCAAAAAAAAAAAGAATTTAAAAAATATATAGTTTTAAAAAGCTTTAAATGTTCCAATGAGTTCAAGGCTCTTTCCCACCTTCTCTTCTATTAGATCCAGTGTATCTGGGTTTTATGTTGAGGTCCTTGATTGAACTTTGTGCAAGATGAGAAATATGGATCTGTTTTCATTTTTCTACATATGAATTGCCAGTTAGACCAGCACCATTTATTGAAGATGTTTTCGTTTTTCCATTATATATTTTTAGCTTCTTTGTCAAAGATCAAGTGTCCGTAGGTGTGTGGTTTTATTTCTGAATCTTCAATTCTATTTTATTGATCAACGTTGTCTGTCATGCAGTTTTAATCACTGTTGCTCTATAGTACAGCTTGAGGTCAGAGATGGTGATTCTCCCAGAAGTTCTTTTATTGTTAAGAATGTTTTCGCTATTCTGGGTTTTTGGTTTTTCCGGATGAATTTGAGAATTGCTCTTTCCATGTCTTTGAAGAATTGTGTTGGGATTTTGATGGGGAGTGCGTTGAATCTGTAGCCTGCTTTTTGTAGGATGGCCAATTTTACTGTGGTAATTCTGCCAATCTATGAGCATGGGAGATCTCTTGTATCACCAGAATGACATAACACAAAGAAGGATAGAGTTCTTCTGGCTCAGGTTTTCAGAGAACTCTCCATCCATCTTCCCCAATGGGGAGGGCACAGTGTAGGGTGGGAGAGAGCATTGTTTGACATGAGTTTCTCATATCACATTGAACTAAGAAGCAAAGACAGAAGGCCAGAACTAGGCATAGCCATAGTCTTCAAAGGGCTGCCTCTAGTGAGACACGCCAACCAGCTCCACTCTACTTCCTAAAGACTCCAAAGTCCTCCAAAGCACAGGCTTGTGGGGGACATTCCATGTTTAGAACATAATAAGGGTCTTATTGCTAATCCCAACCACACCATCTTACCTTGCTCAACTAATGACTCCCATCATATTTGCCCTTCAGCAAATACTGGGGCCATATTAGACCCTTCCACCCACATGCTTTCTCTGTCTGTAAGATTGTTGGTGGACTCAGCCTTCTGCGGTGAGAGACATTAGTGTCAGTGCAGGTAGCATGGTGTCTTATGTGGCTGAGGTGGCATTAGAGCTATCTTTGATCTTCTCTGACCTTTGTACACCATTGTAAGGCCTTTCTAGGATCTGCCAGCCTGTTAAATAGAATTCTCTCTCACTGGTTATCTGTGTCTTTTATTGCCAGTAAAGGCTGAACATCTTTTTTGGTATGGTATGGTCATCACTCATCTGTATTCTTTTGTAATTGATCTGTTTTATGTTCTTTGCCAATATTTATGTTTGAGTGTCCACCTCTTTTTGTCCACTCGCAAGAACTTTCTATGTATAAAGGATATTGATTCCTTGTGACACATGTTGCATTTGTCTTTTAACTGTCCAAGGTGTTTCTCTTTCTCTAGAAGTCTTAAAATATAAGATACCCTCACAGTAAAAGGACCAGAATCAGCACAGGACACACCAAGACCAAGTTCTTAGCACAAAGAAGATTTATTTGCCCAGAGGGACAAAGGGCAAGGATAAGAGATAAAGACAGGAGATAGAAGATGGGGGAGAAGAGGAAAGGGTCACGGGAGAGTGAGAAGTGCTGTGGCCACCGAGAGACCAAGACTGCCTCTGAATAAAAAGGAGACAGACTTTTATAACTAAGTTTTTACACACTGTTTTATTTATGGCTTTATCTTTGATGAAAAAAATCTCAAAAGGTTCTCCCATCTTCTCCTCCTCCTCCTTCTTATCATTGTTATCATTTGTGTGTGTGTGTGTGTGTGTGTTCAAACATATGCATAGACACGTGTGGATGTCAGAGTACAACTTTTGGGAGTCAGTTTTCTGCTTTCACTGTGAGATTAATCTCAGGCCAATAGGCTTGCTTGCACAGAAATCATTTTACCTGCTGGACCATCTCACTAGCCTTTCTCCATCCACATTTTTCCTTAAATAGCTGTATGCGGCTGGGGATTTAGCTCAGTGGTAGAGCGCTTACCTAGGAAGCGCAAGGCCCTGGGTTCGGTCCCCAGCTCCGAAAAAAAGAACCAAAAAAAAAAAAAAATAGCTGTATGCTTCAAGCTTTTACCTTTTAATTCGTGACCTCTTTGAAATTTAATTTGATATAAACATGTGCAGTGTGGGGACCCAATGCCCAGTCAAGATGGCCAGCAGTATATGGCATTATTGCTCTGTTATTATTGGATTTTTATTTATTTGAATTCTGTTTCACTGGTCTGTATTTATTTATACAAGAGCCATACTGATTTGGTCTCTGTAGCTTTGTAAAATGTTTCACTAACTCCTAGAATAAGTTTCTCACACCACCAATTTAATATTATTCCATTAGGAAAATGTTTCTTGTATTCTATAGATAAGGCCTTTCCTATTCTCTTCACGTCAATCAATATATAAGTTTATTTTATTTATTTCTACCCTAGTTTGTTTTCTATTGTGGTGATAAAATACAATCACCAAAAGTGATTTGGAGAAGAATTTATTTGACTTTATAGCTTACAGCCTATCACCCAGGGAAGTCAAGGTGAGAATTCAGAGCAGAGACCTGAAGGACCTGAGGTGATAGCACCCACATTGGGCTGGGCCCTGCCACATCAATCAACCCTGCCACGTGAATCATTGTTGGTGATTTGCAAGGGGCCAGGACCCACCCTACAGGAAAAAAAATCCCACCAATCCCTGAGCTTGCCCTACGATCAGGCCACATAATCCCTCCAATCCCAGGCTACTCTGGAAGGCCCTGCCCACCAAGAAACCCCACATAAACCCTGTCTTCTGCTCAGTTCTCTGCTACTTCTTTCCTGAGCAGAGGCAGCCTCCCTCCTGGTGTCTTCCTCCCAGGAAAATCTCCTGCGTGAGGCTCGTTGTGCCCTGTGACTTTGTGGTATTTCTTGGCTCCCAACTGCCAGGTTACCTTTCTCATCTGAGTTATAATGTAACACTCACAGTCACTAATGAAGAAAATGCCTCAGGCCCACAGGCCAATCTGATGGAGTCACTTTCTCAAGTAAAGCCCCCTCTTCCCAGATAGATGACTCTAGCTTGTGTCATGTTGACAAAACAAAACAGAAGAACAAACTCTCCAAACCACCCCCTCCAAAAAATGAAACCAAACAAAATTAAACAAACCATCACAATGTCTTTTATGAGAGGAATTACTTTACTAATCTATTTTATGTCAGGTTTTTTTTTTTCATTTTTGTTCAGTTGTGTTTTCTACCTGTTTATTTTTCCTATATTTTATCCTATTTTCTGTGTTATACTAAAGCAAGGATTTTTTTTAAAATCAAGGTTTTATTTTCTTGAATTCTCTCTTTGGTAATTTAGAATTCAGAAGGATTATTATTATTTTTTTTTTTGGTTCTTTTTTTCGGAGCTGGGGACCGAACCCAGGGCCTTGTGCTTCCTAGGCAAGCGCTCTACCACTGAGCTAAATCCCCAACCCCCAGAAGGATTATTTTTAATCCTTCTAACATTGTCTTTTCCAATTGTAAGAACACACACCTTAAGTTTTTTCCCATATTTGTGCTGTCCCTGATACATGAAGTAAATAGCTCCAGACTAAGTCCACCAATAGGCAAGGCGTGTAGAGTTTGCCTTTTAGCCTCACAGTCCTGTGATGTAGAGGAAGCCATAGCAGACACCGGCTGTATTCTGTGTGGGAGACCCAGAGACTCATTTCGATCAATGTATAGTCTGTTCTAACGTGAAGCTCAGTCACAAGACAGTCATGGCCAGTTGGCAGTTTTTCTTCAGACAACGCCATGCCAGCCACCACCGTCCACGGCAACTTCCCCACCACAAAGGATTGAAAGTTCTCTGAACTCATTCCTCCTTTAAGTTGTCATAATGATGTAAAGACAACTAATACAGACCTTGATATGGGAAATGACAGACTCTCATTAGTCAAGTCAGGGGAGAAGCCTAGATTGGTCAGAAGGAGCTACCCACCTCCAGTAGTCCTCCTATTCTCAGCTCTGCTCACAGTGTCCAGGGCATGGTACTTCCCAGCTTGCTCTGCTATTTCCTTCCTGTTCTAGTGCATGCTGGGAATTGCAACCTACAGATAAGGGGGATGTCAAATGGCTCTAGTGATGGGATGATGAAAGAGCTGAACCCAGCTCGCTACAGTGCAACTCCTCCACAGTTCGGAGATGACAATCTGCTTTTCTAAATTGCTAGGTCTGTACCTGAATTATGTCCAGACCCTGAAAGAAGATTCCTAGAGGTTCCTTCCTTCTTAGGAACCATCTGCTCCTCTCCTGCAAAGGGAAAAACAAGGTACCTTAGTTCTCCCTTGCCCACTGCAGGCTTACCACGCTGTCTAACAGTACACTGTTGCCAGTTTAGTTTTAATAGTTTGGTCTGTTCTGAGATCATTTTAGTAGGAAGGCAGAAAGCCTGTATGAGGGGCTGCATGGTGCTTGCCATGGTAACTGGGGGCTCTCCCGACCCCTTTCATTTCATTATATATATAATGAAATGCATGTATGTACGTATTTGCAAGGTGAATGATGTAAACCGACGCAAGACAGGAAATGCAGAATTTGCAGTTCTTTGGGGACTATTCCATCATCTCTGCATATACCTAAGATATTTCACTTAAGGCCTCTAAGATACTTCCGACTTGACACATATTAATGAACTAGTTGCAGGTTAATATTTCACTAGAACTAAGTTAAGTACTAGGAGATGGGCATACTATGGGGGCTACCTTAGGAGGGCACTAACTGGGGAGGAGGGGGAGACCTTCAAAGTTATCCATACTATATCGTATAGATTACATAGGTTTAGTTTGCCCTAGTGGGTCATCAGTAACTTGTCTCTTTAAAAACAGAAATCCTGAGCTGAGCTTACAGGTGTGGAAAAAAATGTATAGAAGCAGGGATGGGGGTAAGAGAACAGACAAAATATTTAGACAATGGAGGGGGATAAAAGTAAAACCTTAATTTTTTTTCCCATAGACTTAAACAAAAAAGAATCCTTGTTCCTTGCCACAACAGCATGCCGGTAGCGTAGCTCCGTGCTTTGTTACTCTAGCATTTGTTTTTTATAGCGTTGCCTCCACTGACTGCACGAGCCTGGGCATGTGCTGCATCTGTGTCCCACAGCTGTGGGATAAGGCAGGACAGGGGACAGGAAGTGGGTCGCATGACCGCATTGAGCTCCCTGTCTCTTCGGCAGGTGTAGTCAGGGCTCAAGCTATGATTTTCGGAGTCTTGGGAGAAGAGAGCGGGAAGTAAACATTTACTAATCTCTGTTAATAGACGACGACACGGGGAATCTGTTTATCTTGATCACGACCATCTCAGAGCCAGAGGACCAGGACGGAGGGAAGCATGGCGCCCAGGTGCGAGCACTCAGACCAACATGTCCTGCGCAATAGTAGCCGAGGCAGAAATGAAAGGAACGGACACGTGAGTAAGAGAAGCAAAGATGGAGGGAAAGGCCACCTGTTTTAAAACTGAAGTCTTTGTTGTGGCACAAGACAAGAAGAAATGTTATAATTTGCCTCTGTAGCTCTAAGGGGCGGGGCCAGGAATAAATCAGGAAACCCCGGGGAAAGAAATGTGACTCGGTGTAAAGCAGTATTTCCTCCAAATGGAGGTGGTTTAGTCAGGAAAGAGAACGTGTGCTGAGCCGTTTTCTTTGTACTTGGTGTGCGTGCTAAGTCCTCTGCAGGGGAGACACACATCAGAGTTCCTATTTGGGGAAATATATATCTAGATGATCCCCAGTGTTCGAACTCTAAGATTCATTTTAAAATCTTATGTTGTGTGTATGATGTGTATAGCATGTGAGCACGTGTGTCCTTGTGAGTGTGTGCATGTCACCGTGTGAGTGTAGAGGTCAGAGAACAGCGTTGGGTGTCATTCCTTGCTTTCCACCTTGTTTGACCCTGGGTCTCATCTCTGCTGTGTACAGCAGGCTAGCTGACTCTCAGGCTTTACGGGATTCTCCTGTTTCCACCTTCCGTACAGCAGTAGGAGTACAGGTATGTGCGACCATGGTCAGCTGTATGTGGGTTTTGGAGAGCCAAACTTGTGTCTTCATGCTAACAAGGTGTCCTAGTTGAATATTTATCAACATGACACAAGCTGTCTTCTGCCCGAGAGGAGGAGCCTTAACTGAGAAAATGCCTCCATTAGATTGGTCTGTAGGCAAGTCTGTGGAACATTTTCTTGATTGATGTGAGAGGGTTCAGCCCACTGAGGCCAGTTGCCACTCCTGGGCAGGTGGTCCAGGGTGGTATAAGAGAGCAAGTCATGAAGAGCAAGCCAGTAAGCAGCTCCCCTCCATGATCTCTGCTTCAGATCCTGCCTCCAGGTTCCTGCCTTGAGGTCATGCTCTGACTTCCTTTCACGATTGACCATGATCTGGACACTTAAACCAAATAAACCCTTCCCCCTTAAGTTTCTTTAGGTCATAATAAAAGTGATCGACATGGCTGGATAGCAGTGGCGCAGATTTTTAATTCCAGCACTCGGGTAGTAAGGGCACACAGATCTGTGGGTTCCAGACTGGCTTGGTCTATGCAGTGAGTTTTAGGGCTTCATGTGAAGCCAGGGCTTCCTAGTGAGACTGTCTCAAAAGAAAAAAGAAATTAGACTGGAGAGGAGTGGACCAACAGGATGCGGGAGGGATGAAGGGGTGAGCGTGAACAACATATAAGGTAGGAATGAATGAGATATCATAAGGAAACCCCTATTTTATACATTCTTTTCCTTTTTAAAAGATCAAACTGAAAGGTAGGAATTTTTCTGGGTTCCCTGAATAGGGTTGATCTCATGAAGATCTGTCATGAAGGGGTTAAAAGGGGACATTTTGCTTTGCACATCTGTGTTGGAATATGAATAAATCTTTTGCCTCCATCACAGATGTCAACCTCATACAATTGTGACATGACCTTGTGCCTGCCGCCCAGGGTAATACCTTGGACATAGAGAAAAGCCAAATGACTATCTGCTAAATTTACAAATTAGCCAAGAGCCAACTTTCAGTCGCAGGGTGGGAGAGTATTTCTATAAACTCAGATATATTATTGCAGAAATATTAGTCACTTCCTTGGTTCGATGCAGGCTCTCTGGGGGAATCTATGCAATTCAGTCTCGTCTGAAACAGGACCAGAAAGATAAGGTATCTCATCAGGGAGAGATTGAAAAGAAGAAATGGAGTGGGAGGGGCTAGCATTAGGAAGGACTGTGTAATAAAGGTCACTGAGAGGAGATGGGAGAAAAAAAATCAATGAAGAGCTGCAAAAGACAGGAAAAAATGTAATAGCTGAAGTTAATTCAAGGCAAGACGAATGGAGCTGCACCAGGGTTATGTGTATGAAGCTGAGTACAGTCCATTTTATTTCTGTGCAATATTCTTAAGACTCCATGTCATGAAGCACTTAACATCAAACACTCAATAAGAGAATCCATTATAGACTGGAAAAGACATAAAAATGATTTTAATTTTTCACTTTGTTTTTTTATACCAATTAATTTCAAAATGAGCTGCTGAATTGTTAATTTGCGTTTTTCCTGTTGACGTAGCTCTGTCGTTTGGATCAGCGCAGCCCAGTGTGTTCCCATGGAATTGATGTCCCTAGAAATAATTATTTCACAGAATGCTTCATGATAGAATTTGTACAAGACTATACATGTTCCTCACACCCCAGATAGCGCTTTCTTCCTCATCCATCTCTTCTGGTTCTTTT
The DNA here is from genome assembly GCF_021556685.1 of Rattus norvegicus. Classification (NCBI taxonomy): domain Eukaryota; kingdom Metazoa; phylum Chordata; class Mammalia; order Rodentia; family Muridae; genus Rattus; species Rattus norvegicus. The sequence goes on from NC_141541.1 coordinate 67,205,728, forward strand.
AATTTTGTCTGTACAATGTATCTCATATCTGCTCCAGGTCAGACTCTTGCCTAAGCCAAGGTTGAACCATACAGATAATCCCCAACTCATGAGGCCCAGAATTTCACTGAGTCAAACCTCTGACCAAACAACTGTTTTCCAGTGATATCTCTCTCTCTCTCTCTCTCTCTCTCTCTCTCTCTCTCTCTCTCTGTCTCTGTCTCCCTTTGTCTCTCTGTCTCCCTCTGTTTCCCTCTGTCTCTCTGTCTCTGTCTCCCTTTGTCTCTCTGTCTCCCTCTGTGTCTCTGTCTGTCTCTGTCTGTCTCTCTGTCTCTGTCTCTGTCTCTGTCTGTCTCTGTCTGTCTCTGTCTGTCTCTCTGTCTCTCTCTGTCTCTGTCTCTGTCTGTCTCTCTGTCTCTCTCTGTCTCTCTGTCTCTCTCTGTCTGTCTCTCTGTCTCTGTCTCTCTCTGTCTCTGTCTCTCTGTCTCTCTCTGTCTCTGTCTCTGTCTGTCTCTCTGTTTCTCTCTGTCTCTCTGTTTCTCTCTGTCTCTCTCTGTCTGTCTCTCTGTCTCTGTCTCCGCCTCTCTCTTTCTCTCTGTGTGTTGTATGTTTATGAAAATGTGAAGTCCCTCTCTGGTTTACTTTTTAATTTTTTTTTGAGATAAGGGCTTACTATTTATCCCTGGGTAGTCTGGAACTTGCTATGTGGATCATGCTTGCCTCGAACTTACAGAGATCTGAGTGCTGGGATTAAAGAGTGTACACCCTCATGCCAGATTCTCTCTCCACCTTATTTTTTGGAGACAGGATCCCTCACTAAACCTGGAACTTGCTAATTGACTATACTTACTTGCCAGCATGTGCTAAAGATTTGCCTGCGACCACCTCTCCAGCAATGAGGTTACAGACACTGGCCAATGCCTGGCTCTTAGGTGAGTGCTTAGGATCCAAACTCATATTCAAGCATCAAGAACTTCCCCAATGGAGCTATTTCCTGAGCTCTCCACTATTACATACCTAATAGACATTTCAAACTTTAATTTTCAAAACCAAATTTGCCCTTTATGCTTGAGGCTATTTATTTATTTTTGAGACATGGTCGTACCATGTAGTTCAGGCTGACCTTGAACTCACAATCTTCCTGTCCTAGTTTCTCATGTGGCAGGATTCCACCATTCCCAACCTGAAATACATCCTTTACCATAATCTCAGTAAGCGGCAGTACCATTCTTTGCATTATTCAAACCTCAAAGCTTGGCGTCTGGGAGTTTTTTCATTCTTCCATGCCGCATGCCCATCCCTTATCGAATTCTGCAGGTTCTGCCGTCGGAGTTCAGCTATAGATCGCTTTGTGTCACTTCAGCTGTCCCCTGGGCTAAGCTATCAACATGCTTCATCTGGATACTGCAATACCTTACAGCTAGTCTCGCTTGCCCTCCCTAGGGCCGTCAGAATGGTTCCTCTAGGTACAGCACAGTACTTCTGCTCAAAGCTTTTCAGTAGCCGTATATGTACTCAAGACAAACACCACAGCCCTCGCCATGGCCTGTAAGATTCTTCACACAGACCCTCTCAAATTCTGCCCAACTTGCCTCCTACTTCCTCATGTCTCAGACACACTGATCTCTGTCCTCTCAAAAAGAAGGGTTGGCATGCCCCCTGCCTCTCAGATGAAGCAACCTTGCCTAAAGAGAAGCTTGGCTCCATCAGGTTCCTGTTGAGGGAATAGCACATCGAGGGGATTTGGGGCAGTTCCCTAATTATAGTGAATTATAATTAATTCCCTTACTCTTTTCCGATCCCGCCTCCTCTGTCCTACCTAACTTGCTCTATCTTCTGCAGACCCCTCTGCTGGGGGATGGTTTCGTGGATTGTGTGTTCAGATGCTGATTACTGTGCCTATAGATCTGGTTGCAGTCTGGGCACTGGCATTATCAAGCATCTCCTGGCTCAATGTTGTGTAAAAATTGTTTCCTGTTTACTCCGATTGGTTAATAAAAAGCTAATCAGCCATTGGCTGGAAAGGAAAGGAGAAGGTAGGACTTCCCAACCCAAGAGAGGGTCTCCAGTTGGAACCAGAGAAAGGTAATTCACCAGGAGGCGTTGCCATGAGCAGGTGGTCATGAACAAGCTGCTGTGAGAGGGTGACTAGAGCGGGGTGGCCAGGGTGAAACTAAGAGGTGGAAACTAACAGGGCATGGAAGAATAGTAGGCGGCCTCTCAGGTTAGATCAGGGTTAGAATACATGACTATCTCCCAAGATCTAATGCTTGAAGCCTTTTAATCAATATAAGGTCTCTGTGTCATCATTTCAAGGCAAAGGCAGACATATTTTTATAGCCCTCCCTGCGAACTTATCATTGCTTATCTGGTTCCCAAGCATCTCACTCCCAGGATGCAATTTCCTTGATTGTCATCCAGGGATTTTTGAAGGGACAAAGATTTTTGTCACTCTATTCCCAAACAATAGATCTTATGGTAGATAGCAGATAACTGTTGAATGGATTGAATGACTATATACATGTTCTACCCCTGGGAACTCATATTTATTTCAGGAAAGGCCTTTAAAGGTCAGGAGGAGTAGTTGGGCTAAGTGGTCTAGACAGACAACTCTAGGAGAGACTCTGGCAGGCTGCTTCAGAGGAGCAGGCATTGCAAGTCCATGACTGGTTTGTATCAGCAATACTGTCCTTTTTTTTTTTTTTTTTAAATTAACTTGAGTATTTCTTATTTACGTTTCGAATGTTATTCCCTTTCCCGGTTTCCGGGCCAACACCCCCTAACCCCTCCCCCTTCCCTTCTTTATGGGTGTTCCCCTCCCCATCCTCCCCCCATTATCGCCCTCCCCCCAACAGTCACATTCACTAGGGGTTCAGTCTTAGCAAGACCAAGGGCTTCCCCTTCCACTGGTGCTCTTACTAGGCTATTTATTGCTACCTATGAGGTTGGAGTCCAGGGTCAGTCCATGCATAGCCTTTGGGTAGTGACTTAGTCCCTGGAAGCTCTGGTTGCTTGGCATTGTTGTTCATATGGGGTCTCAAGCCCCTTCAAGCTCTTCCAGTCCTTTCTCTGATTCCTTCAATGGGGGTCCTGTTCTCAGTTCAGTGGTTTGCTGCTGGCATTCGCCTCTGTATTTGCTGTATTCTGGCTGTGTCTCTCAGGAGAGATCTACATCCAGGCTCCTGTCCGCCTGCACTTCTTTGCTTCATCCATCTTGTCTAATTGGGTGGCTGTATATGTATGGGCCACATGTGGGGTAGGCTCTGAATGGGTGTTCCTTCTGCCTCTGTTTTAATCTTTGCCTCTCTATTCCCTGCCAAGGGTATTCTTGTTCCCCTTTTAAAGAAGGAGTGAAGCATTCGCATTTTGATCATCCGTCTTGAGTTTCATGTGTTCTGTACATCTAGGGTAATTCAAGCATTTGGGCTAATAGCCACTTATCAATGAGTGCATACCATGTGTGTTTTTCTGTGATTGGGTTACCTCACTCAGGATGATATTTTCCAGTTCCAACCATTTGCCTACGAATTTCATAAAGTCATTGTTTTTGATAGCTGAGTAATATTCCATTGTGTAAATGTACCACATTTTCTGTATCCATTACTCTGTTGAAGGGCATCTGGGTTCTTTCGAGCTTCTGGCTATTATAAATAAGGCTGCGATGAACATAGTGGAGCATGTGTCTTTTTTATATGTTGGGGCATCTTTTGGGTATATGCCCAAGAGAGGTACAGCTGGATCCTCAGGCAGTTCAATGTCCAATTTTCTGAGGAAACTCCAGACTGATTTACAGAATGGTTGTACCAGTCTGCAATCCCACCAACAATGGAGGAGTGTTCCTCTTTCTCCACATCCTTGCCAGCATCTGCTGTCACCTGAGTTTTTGATCTTAGCTATTCTCACTGGTGTGAGGTGAAATCTCAGGGTTGTTTTGGTTTGCATTTCCCTTATGACTAAAGATGTTGAACATTTCTTTAGGTGTTTCTCAGCCATTCGGCATTCCTCAGCTGTGAATTCTTTGTTTAGCTCTGAACCCCATTTTTTAATAGGGTTATTTGTCTCCCTGCGGTCTAACTTCTTGAGTTCTTTGTATATTTTGGATATAAGGCCTCTATCTGTTGTAGGATTGATAAAGATCTTTTCCCAATCTGTTGGTTGCCCTTTTGTCCTAACCACAGTGTCCTTTGCCTTACAGAAGCTTTGCAGTTTTATGAGATCCCATTTGTCGATTCTTGATCTTAGAGCATAAGCCATTGGTGTTTTGTTCAGGAAATTTTGTCCAGTGCCCATGTGTTCCAGATGCTTCCCTAGTTTTTCTTCTATTAGTTTGAGTGTATCTGGTTTGATGTGGAGGTCCTTGATCCACTTGGACTTAAGCTTTGTACAGGGTGATAAGCATGGATCAATCTGCATTCTTCTACATGTTGACCTCCAGCTGAACCAGCACTATTTGCTGAAAATGCTATCTTTTTTCCATTGGATGGTTTTGGCTCCTTTGTCAAAAATCAAGTGCCTATAGGTGTGTGGGTTTATTTCTGGGTTTTCAATTCTATTCCATTGGTCTATCTGTCTGTCTCTGTACCAATACCATGTAGTTTTTATCACTATTGCTCTGTAATACTGCTTGAGTTCAGGGATAGTGATTCCCCCTGAAGTCCTTTTATTGTTGAGGATAGTTTTAGCTATCCTGGGTTTTTTGTTATTCCAGATGAATTTGCAAATTGTTCTGTCTAACTCTTTGAAGAATTGGATTGGTATTTTGATGGGGATTGCATTGAATCTGTAGATCGCTTTTGGTAAAATGGCCATTTTTACTATATTAATCCTCTTCCCTCGTCCATCACTGTCACCACCACCATCTCACCATCACCAAGATCAAGAGCCTTTATGATTTGATGAAGCACTTTGCCATGGGCAGCTGCAGGACTCCAGGGTGTGGATCGTTGACAGTTTTAGGCAGAGAGAATGTGCAGTGATGACTTCGCCTAATGAACTGGGACAGGATATGGTTGAACCACCTGTCAGTCTACTCCTGCGTTTGTAACCTGTGCCTCCAAGCCTTGTTAATAGACTTGATTCAATTTGCTCTCGTAATTGAAGGCCAAGTGTCACACGCTCGATGATGTGGAGGCTAGGACTGGATCCCAGTTTCAGTTTTGCCACTTGGTTGCTCTGGGACCTGGGGAAAGCCATGTTCCCTCGTTTATGAGAAGGGAGTAAAATGGAACTCGCTTCAAACAGCCGCTATGAGGGTTAAAGGAATACTCCCCCACCAAATGCATCTGCACAGTGCTTGGCCCATAACAAGGATTCAACCAGCACCAGATGCTGTGGTTATTGATTTCCACCCAAGTTGCATAATAAAGCCCACTCAGCACTCGAGACTCCTGACATGGGGGAGCTCGCTTAACTCTTCTTCTGCCTTCAAGCCTATGGGGGCCATTTGAGCTCCAGGATTTTAGTGTTGCTGTTGTGTCCTTGATGCTGCTGAATGGCTGAAACTGGAGGATCGAGAATCGTGAGACAGCATCTAAGGGATTATAAAAGAGTAAATGTTTACCTGAATTTTTACAGGCTTGGCCTGCTAAAGAAGGCTGTTTGCATTGACTTGGCCCAAACTGGTTAGTCATTGGCAAGAAGCTTCCACCATGTAGTTCTTTCTATAAAGTTGATTTACTTGTATTTTTTGTTTAACTGCCTTGGTATTTGGGGATATTTAGAGCACACTCTGCTGTTATTATCAACTAAACGCTAACTAAGGGTCCTTGCTCACACACAGGCCCCTCTCTGGTCATCTGCTATTGAAGGAAGCAGGGCTTGACATCTTGCAGGGATCACGGATTAACTTCTCTTTGGCCTGTATGTATAGTGTTTGGTTGTTTTTTGTTGTTGTTGTTTTGTTTTGTTTTTTGTTTTTTTACCTTATACAAAACTGGAGACTCTTTGAAATTTAAAATACCCAAATCAGGCTAGCGTGATGGCTTATCAGGTAAAGGAGCTCGCCACCAAGCCTAATCAACCAAGTTCAGTCTCTGGAACCACACAGAGGGAGAGAACCTTAACCTGAAGGTTGCCATCTGACTTTCCCCCAGCACACAGTGGCCCATGTCTACCCCAAACATAAAGATTCAAAGTGCCCAAGTACGAATACCTCTTCCCTCGTCAATCCCGGCAAAGCTCAGCACCACAGGAGATGGCTGGGTGGCTGGGTGTGTGGACATGCAGTGACCAGATGCTAACTCAGATCACCACTCTGTTGTCTCGGAGCTCTGTGTGTTACAAACGGCTCTCCCTCAGTCCGTTAACATGTATTCCTTCACATTCTCAGAGCCATGGTATTTATTTATCTACTTACTTATGTGTGAGAGAGAATGGAGGGGCGGGGAAGCAAAAGCATTATTATGGGCCTGAAACGGGCTTCTGCTGGCCTGGATATACTTCGCCAGTTTTAAGAGAGGCTCTGTAATGCAATAGCAGAGGTCCCATGGAGGCATTAGCAGGGAGAGAAGGAAATGTGCCTCAGAGAAAGCAGCTGGCTCCAATGAGCATCGTGGTTCTCAGGCCGCCGACACTAAGCATGCCTAGGTACCAGACACGTGAGAGTCTGCTGGGCTCCACTTTATGGCTTCCAGGTTACATAGCAGGTAACACATTCGATCTTAATGGAGTCAGTTGACTGTAAACTCCACATTCCTGATCACTTCTTGATACAACCAGGGTTCTATGAAATAGAACAGACTTCCCAGAAATATGCCCAACCATATATGAATGTGTTGAGCATTAGAGGGAACTTATCTTAAACTGGTAGAGAAATAGTTGGTATTGGGACAAGTATGCAGTCGCCTCAGGAAAGGTCATTCTGCATCTGTACCCCCATTATAGGCCAGGACAAATACTATATGGGTCACATAGATGCTGTCAAAGAAATGGGGCCAATGGGAGGGCTCAGTAGGTAGAACCTGATGGCCTGAGTTTGATCCCCAGAGCTCACATGGTGGAAGGAGAGACTCAACTCCCATAAGCTGTCCTCTGACTTCCACATGAAAGCAGTGCCATTGCTCCCCACACCCTACCAATAAAAACGTAAACAAGGAATGCAGGGAAACAGTTCAGAGAGAGAGAGAGAGAGAGAGAGAGAGAGAGAGAGAGAGAGTTCTTTTATAGCACAGAGACAGAAAAAGCCTTCCAAATGATTCAAAGGAAAAGAAAGTTAGAATTGAAGACTGAAATTGATTACATAAAAATATCAAAAGACAAATGATAAAAAATAGAAGAAAATTAACTCAATAAAAGGACTAATTCCTGATTATCTAAACAGAAATAGAGACTGGTAAGATAAAGACATGGGACTTAAGATAAAATTAAGCAAAGGGCTAATCTGTGGATTAGCCACAGAGAGGAGAAAGGAAAACTATAAATGATTAAAACAACAACAAACAATTGGCCAGGAGTGGTGATATATACCTTTAATTTCAGTACTCAGGAGGCAGAGGCAGAAGTATCTCTGTGAGTTCAGGGCCAGCCTTGTGTATATATCAAGTTCTCAGGAAACAAACAAAAATTATATATTTTTAAAAGAATAAATTGGTATTAGCTAGGCATGATGGTGCACATCTTTAATCCCAGCACTTGAGAGGTAAAGGCAGATGAATCTCTGTGAGTTCAAAGCCTTCCTAGTTTACATAGTGAGTTTCAGGACACCCAACATACAATCCACAGACCACATGAAGCTCAAGAAGAAGGACGGCCAAAGTGTAGATGCTTCAGTCCTTCTTAGAAGGGGGAATAAAAAATTCATGGGAGGAAATATGGAGACCAAGTTTGGAGTAGAGACTGAAGGAAAGACCATCCAGAGACTGCCCCACCTGGGGATCCAGCCCATATACATACAGCCACCAAACCCAGACAATATTGCTGATGCCAAGAAGTGCATGCTGACAGGAGCCTTATATAGCTGTCTCCTGAGAGGCTTTGCCAGAGCATGACAAATATAGAGGTGGATACTCGAAGCCAATCACTGAACTGAGAACAGGGTCCCCATTGGAGGAATTAGAGAAAGCATTAAAGGAGCTGAAGGGGTCTGCAACCCCATAAGAACAACCATACCACCCAACCAGAGCTCCCAGGGACTAAACCACCATCCAAAGAGCACACATGGACAAACCCATAGCTCCAGCTCTATGTGTAGCAGAGGATGGCCTTGTTGGGCACCAATGGGAGGAGAAGCCCTTGGTACTGCCATGGCTTGACCCACCAGTGTAGGAAAATGTCAGGGTGGGGAGATAGAAAGGGGTGGATGGATGGGTAGGAGAACACCCTCATAGAAAAAGGGGGAGGGGAGACGGGATGGGGGCTTATGGACAGGAAACCGGGAAAGGGGATAACATTTGAAATGTTAAAAAACAAAACAAAACAAAACAAAACTAATGAAAAAGTCAAATTTGAATACAAAAAAAGACGGTTTCAGAAATTTTGCATTTATTTGTGTGCATGCACATGTGTTCTATGTTGTGTCACAGCACACATGTGAAGGTCAGAGGACAGTTTCTGGAAGTTAGTTTTCTCTTCCTACCCTGTGGGACTCTGGTTTGGCAACAAGTGTCCTAACCCACTGAGCGTCTTGCTAGCTTCTGTGTTTTAAGTCCGTGATAAGATCTCACTCAGACGCATAAGAGAAAGGCAATGAGATGCTGTGCCATGATGCTGTGATACTGACGTTTACATATCTGATGGGCAAACATTCAAACACTTAATGGCATATGGCGTTGGCGAGGCTGTGGGAAAGCAGGCGTTCCCTCACGCACACTATAGGTGGGCGTTCCTAGTGCCACTGCCCTGCTGATAATGCCTGTTAAGACACAAAGGCTGATTTCTAACCAATGAGCCTGCTCCTGGAGACTCTGCTGCAGATTCGCCAGCACAGGGATGAAGATGACGAATCCCCAAGTCATTGAAGCATTGTTGTCTAGACAGGTGGGCAACCACTCAAGTGGCTGTCATTTGAAATGTGGATGGACTAGAGTAAATACAAACAATAGAATGTCATGGACATGCAAACTGAGGGGAAATACAAGCTCTCCCAGTATACGGATTTGTTAGAATATACAGGGCAGGGCGTGCTGCCAAGTAAGAGAACAAGGTGTAGCATGTGTATACAGTTTGTTGACTTCTTTTACAATTGATTTACTGAGTGTGCATATGTATGTGTGTTGCAGGAGGAAGCACGTGTTCGTCACAGCACACATGTGGAGGTCAGAGGTCAATCCATAGCAGTCAGATCTCCTCTCATTGGTCGTAGGGATCAAAGTCAAGTTGTTGGCTTTGGTAACAGACACCTTTACCTGCTGATTCATCTTACAAGATCCTAGTGTAAAGTTTGTTAGCTTTGGAATCCCTTTTGAGAGGGGCAATCTAAAAATACATATTTCTGTTGGCATAAAGACAACTGGGAGGAAATATAAAATAATAAAAACTTTAGAGGCCAGAGGTGCTGTTGAGTATTTTCTTCTATCAATCTCCACCATAGCTTTTGAGACTAGATCTCCCACTGGACCTAGAACTTGGTGTTTAGCCTAGCTGGCTGGCCAGCCATCCCTCCTGAATGCCCCACCCCAGGCACTTGGGCTACAGGCGTGCACTGCCACACCAGCTTGTTCTGTTCTTACTGTTAGATGTAGGTGCTGGGGATTTGACCTTGTTTCCTCATACGTGTGTGGCAAGCAGTTTACCTACTGAGCCATCTCTTAGTTATGTGCTTCATGAGGAAGGGAAAAAATGAAAATAATAAGGTAGATAAAGGTGGGCGAGAAATCTTTTACCCTTTAACTTTCTATAGTGTTTTGACTTTTGAGCCACAAAACTATTAGCTAATAAAGGCAACCGGTCTCAAATGGCTTTTTATTATCTATGTATTTATTTTGTTGCTTGTTCTTTTTCGATACACTGTGTTAATTTTAGCCTTACATAATGTCTGACCTAGTTTTGGTCTATCTTCAAAACAATGAGCTGATCCCAAAGTTACTGATTACACGAATTAGAACAAAGTCAGTTGTTTTTGGTCCAAGAGCGTGGTCAGCAGAGGCTAAATGGGACAATTTCTTAAAGATTTTAGAAAAATTGAGGATGATTAGGGCAAAGAATGACAATGACTCAATGTTTAAAATAACAAGCGGCCTGCCTTGAGAGAAATGAAGCTTCAAGAACATTCTCTAGAGAGGAGATTTGGGTCCAAGCCACCATGAATCTCTAATGTCTGCTGGTGGCTTTGGGGAGCATCTGTCAGGCCTGCCTTACACAGTTGACTATCAGTAAAAAAGGACGGAGATCATGGGCAGGGACTAGACAGGTGTACACATGCTTTACACTCCATCACTCTGAAACACAAAGTGAGTTGAAATTAAACTAAAAAACAAAGCAGACAAAAAGTCAGTGACTTAAACCAACATAAAATAAGAGAAAATGAAGAAGCTCTTGAGTGTCTTTTTTGCTGAAGATCCTGGTAATCTCTCCAAATATCCCTGAAGGTGGGTTTAATTCTATAGTTTAAAGACAAGGAAACAGGCTCAAATAGATTGACAGAGGCCAACACAGGAAGCTGTTAAGCAACGATCTCTCTGATGTCACTGTTCCCATCTTTTTGTAGCACTGTTTGCAAGTTTGCATTTAGCAATAGGCTATACAGAAGTTGCCTCTCTTCTCCAAATAGCCCTGGATTCCTGACATCCCTACTTGCCATGTTCACCAACTGACTAAGACAGAAGCCTCCTAAGACTTGCCCTGGGACCTGCCCACCTCCTGGTCTTGCTAATCATTGGCTTTTTCCCTCCCCAGGCCTGGACCTCACATAGTTGAAGTCACAGCTTTAAAAATATTTTGAAGACTTATTTATGTCTATGGGTGTTTTGCCTTCATGTATGTCTGTGCACCATGTGCATGCAGTGTCTCCTGGAGGCCAACAGAGGATGCCCGGTCCTCTGGAACTGGAGTTACAGAAGGCCGTGAGCCACTGTGTGGGTGCTGGGAACTGAGCTCCCAGCCTACTCTGGAGTGCCCCATGCCTTTAACCGCTGTGCCATCTCTTCAGCCTCTTGGACCTGTAGCTTTTGTGGATGCCTCTAGAGAAGGATGACTGCACTGTCTTACACTTTTCCACCGTTTTAAAGCATCTCCTCTTGAGGCATCCCCTCTTGAGGAACGTGCTCGGGGGTGGGTTAGCTCCCCTTTCCAATGGCTCCGGACCACGTTTAATCCCTGTGGTCTGCTTTCTCGCCTAGCACACAAGGAGGATGCCATCTCCCCTGCTCACTAGTCCCCTGCTTGACACCCTACAATGTGCTAGGAAGAAAATGCCTTCTCTTTAGTCTGAGAGTCCTTATTTAGGGGTAAAGAGGTCCCTCTGACGTCATCCCTTTGGTCTGAGCTGTGGGACTTTATGCCAACCCTTGGAAAACTGTGTTGTGTTTCTGGAATCTGCCCCTCGATTTGTTTTCAGAAAAGCCAGCAGCCATATTTGGCTCTGGAGACTGATGGCTAATTTCTTTCAGGCGCAGTTAAGTACCTTCCAGCCCCCACCCTGCAGAGGCTGTACATCTTTCTCTTATTATTTGCAGCCTACTCTTTGCTGGCTGCCCAGTCCTCCTTTGATATGCAACCCTATCCAGAACCAGTAAAACTCAAATATACTCAATCACTTAAATACAAGTTTTGTCCCTCCAGTTGTCTGGCCGAGGTATAAACATACAGGCAGCTACATGTAGCAAACAGTCAAACGCTGGCGTTTACCCAAAAACATGCACCACTGACAGGAGATGTTTTCACTATTTCTTTCCCCTACTGTGTCTCTTCATGACAGCTCAGGGACATTGTCTCAAACAAGGCCCTCTCTGGGATGTCAGAAAACTTCCAATACTGTACACAGTTTGACTAGTAAGCCATAAAGGGACAGCCACAAGCTCTGTTTCTTTCAAGATAAATTTAATACATACATACGCACCATCCCCTGTGCCTGAGATTAGAGGCCTTTGGAAGAACACAGCATTCATTTCTATTCTCCTCATGGCTGGGAGTCACTGCTAAGTGGTTACTTCTTTATTGATGAGCCGTGAGCCCACAGGCCTGAGTTCTGTCTACTGCGGGTCACTCCTCAGGCCAGCCCCTTCCTGGAGGCTGTGAAAGCTATTTCACATCTTGGGTTTTCTAGGAGGACCCTGGAAGAAGAAGCTTCTGGAAGGAGAAGCCACAGGCAGTTGCAGTCCCTACTTGAACTCTGGGAAACAAACCACCCACTCTCCACACTGTTGCAATTTTACTACAAGTCTTAGCAGGACCAGGCCCTGTTTCAGCCTGGCACCCAAATGTCTGGGGTTTGGAAATTTATAATTGGTACTTGAAAGAGTCATAGCACTTCTTGGGGGAAAAAAAAAGGTTGAAAGGCTTTCTCGCCAACATTGTTCCTCGCACATGCCAGGTAATTTATAACATAAGTCCTCACGACTCTGGCCGGTGTGAGAGCCAGGACTCTTTCTGGGGAGACCTGATACCACAGTCAGCTTCTTATGACTCTTAAGTTCCTTCATTCTGGAAAATGGGACACCAGTGAAGATTCAGGTGGGAAGCTCTGCGGGTACAAATGAATTCTGCCAGGCGGGACCTCACGTTCCCGCTTGCATGCAAATATCTCCTAAGATGTAAATTCGCTGAGTGGGAAGCCAGAGTAAAAGATCTTCTAACTTCTTTTTCAAGACTCAGAACCAGGAGCTGATGGAGTAGCTCTAAGCTAGCTGAGGCAGACCCAGCCATGCTTAAGTGGATGCCCGGATCTCTATACTTTAAAGTCCCAAGCCTTTTCTTTTAAGTAGATGTTAAATAGACTGAAAGAAAACAAAAGAAGAACAAAGCATGTCTATGGGATTTTGTTTTTGAAAAAGCAGAAGTACCAAGAAGAGGGAGAATTCTCGATCACCACCCTTCACGCACAATCAAGCCAAGAACATTTGGGTGGAACTTCTTCCAGGCTTTTCGAAAGGCTCTGCCTTTTAAGATTTTGCTCTTTTAAAAAATTAATTCCTTTGCCAGCATTTGCCACACCAAAAACAAAGTGGATGTTGTAAGGCAACTCAGAAGGGTGTGTCAAAGGAAAAAGCCCTGTTCTCAGTCACCTTTTGGGCTATGTAGGCAGCCTCGGGGCTCCTTCTCTGCCAGAGCCATTCTGAGAGATGGGGCTGGAACTCTTCACAACCTAAGGGAAGCCTTCCCTGCCATCCTTCCTTCACTTCTTTTGTATGTGTGAACGTGAGCATAGGCACGGAGGCCAGAGGCTGATGCCAGGTCTTTCTCCGTTACTTTACACCTAACTTTTTGAGGCAAGGTCTCCAGACTGGCTGGCCAGTGTGCTCTAGGGAGCTTCCTGTCTCTGCCTCCTCAGGGCCTGGGATTACAGGTGTGTGCTGCTGGGCCTGGATTTTCATATGGGTTCTAGGGATCTGAACTCATGTCCCCAGACTGCCTCTGGTGATTTGACAAACAAGTCTGTTTACCCATCCCGTGGGACGTGTGCCTTCTACCTGTTCATATTCTTGCTCTCGTTTTGTGGTGCTAGGGACTGAGCCCAAGTCCTTGAACATGCTAGGCAGGTCCTCTACTGATGAGCTATAATTACAGCCCAAACGCACCCCCCCAGCCCCAGAAGTATTAGTTAATTTATATGCTGTCTTCAAATTCAGTCAGAAGTTGGCAGTTTCCCCCTGAGGGAAACAGGTACCCCTTAGTAGTGGCATGCCTTGAGAAAGGAAGCAGAGCGTGAGCAGTACACTGCCAGGATGTTCCTAGGAGTCAGTTCTGTTTTAGAGGAGTGCCACTGAAACTTGACAAGATTAATAGCATGTTAAGAGAATCTAAACCCAGGCTGGAGGAATGCCACAAAAGTCATTAGCACATGAACACACAAGCGCTCCCCTCCTCTGTGCCACCAGATCCCATTGCTCCAAGCTGGTGAGGATGCCCTGGGAACACATGTTTGCTATATATGCAGGAAAAGTTACATAATTCACTTTTGAATCCATTACAAAACGAAAGCTATCAAGAGTTCTTAAGGAAGCTTCGAACCTGGTCCTCGAGTTTGACTTGGCCTTCAAGGAACTCGTCTGTCTTAGTCTTCCTTTTGCAATGTGAGAGTAAGTTAAAGGAAGGCCTTGCTTGACCATTGTTTCTTTTGGAAGTGTGGAGGGATGTTTTTCCCCTTCATTGTCCTTCTTCTTCGAACGGGTAACTTTCCACAGTTAAGATATAGGGCATGTGGAAAGTTTCCCGGGTTTCAGTTGAGGGGCATGGTTGTGGGTGTGGGTGGATGGATGATAGTCTGTCTGAGTGTGTTGTTAAACACCTAGAGATCCAGAGGATCTGTTCTGGTTGTATGAATCTGCCTTACATAGAAAGAACTCTAGTTTTAAAGAAATAAGGGAGTATGGTTAGATTGTAGTTCACAAGACCAAATGGAATGATCTTGAACCCTTTCTTGTAATAAAGTCTGATTAATTCAAGGGCCAGGAATTAAATGAGCAAATAGCCAAGAGAGAGAGAGAGAGAGAGAGAGAGAGAGAGAGAGAGAGAGAACCGATATGTTGAGTAACTGTATCTTCCCGTTTTGCTCACAATTACACTGTCTTCCTATAAGCCATCTCACATTTTATATAAGGAGACTTATTCTGGGAAGCCATCGGGAGCAGGGTTCTTGTGGGTCTCACTGTGAACTCTGCCAAGGCACTCAGCGCGGTGCTTGGCTCTCGCTCACATTGGATGAATCAGTTTGGGAATTGCAGAACGTCGGGTTTTGAGAAGGAAAGGATAAATGGAGGCCTAATGCCTTCATTTCTAAAAGAAAGAAAAAGAAAATGAAAAAAACCCTGAAGTTGGGGGTGGGGGGGGGCCCAGGAAGCGTTTCTTCTCAGTGCCCAGGCAGAGCAGAAGGAGACACAATTGCACCATAGGCAAGCTTCGGTGGAGAAGAGTAAACAAGGGAGAGATTATACATAATTATAGACAATCATGTTTCAGGGGATAAACAGCAATCAGAAGCGAGGAGGTGCCGCAGCCTGGCCCGTTTCCAAGAACCGAGGAACCCTCAGTGGACAGGAAGCCCTGGTAGCGCGCCTGCCCCCAAAAGAACTATTTTCAGCTGGCCAGGGGTTGGCCTGTTGAGTTGTTTTGATTTTATTTTATTTTACCCAGGAGTCGGGTGGGCAAGATGGAGGGTCTGTAGCTGTTCTTTGGTACTTTAGATTTTTTTTTTAAACACCCTAGGCAAAAAGAAAAACCTCTCCAAAGGAACACTGAAACCAAAGCCAAATCATTTGAAATGCATGGCTAGTAGAGAGGAAAAAAGAAAAATACTGAACTAAAATTTCTCCATTTGCTTAACATATCAGGGAACATTAAAACGCGTTATTTGAAAAGCAAACATATTCGGAGAGGCCCTGTTTCTGAACAGCCTAAAGCAGGAGACGAGTAAGATTCTGATAACTCAGAACTCTAAAAACCTATTTTGAAGAAACATTGCTTTTCATTTGGTGACCAAGCTATTCCAGTTCTGAGGAGACCTCTGCTAAATGCTACAGACAGACACTCTGCTGTCTCCTGAACTTAGGCAAGGCAGAAGCATTAATGCTCAATCGGGCGCTGTCAAAACTGACTTGGGAATCAGTAAAGTTAAAGCATTGTCCCAGCACCAGATGGCCGTGGCACAGGCCTGGAAGGAAGCAGCTCTTATGGCCTGTTCAAAATCTGCTCTGTACACCCTGAGGCCCCAGAGTATCAGCAGGGTAATCTTTACCCCTGTGCTTAAATTAAATGTGTATTTCACACATAATTATAGGGTTCTGTGGGACTTCCAAGATGGTATCCACCTGAATTAATCATGCAAAGCTTCTATACAGGTAATTAACCTGGTAGAAATAGCCCAAGGCATTGAAATTACCAAAACTGCTTCAATTGGGACATTGAAACAGACCTTGAAACATCCTCAGTGGCCTAGCAAAGTCAGGGCTAACAAAGTCAAGCCCAGAGACAGTAGTTTGTGTGTGCCGGTTATCACCTGACTACTTGCTTGCGGTACCCGGCTGCGGGTTTCACTCTCGCAGCCACCGATTGGACACAGAGAGGGGACCAGGAAGACTGAGGGGACCGAACCAGGCAATTCAGCTTAAAGTGCACTCAGAGGCTCGCTCGCTCAAAGAGAAGCCCACTAAATTTTCAAACAAGAAAGTTTGCAAATCAACCGACAGGGCTGAAACAATGCCTCCTCAAGGCCCTGGCTCCTGAGTTTCCGACTCCAGTGGGGATAGGGGATGGCTTTGTGGTGCACTGGTTGTCACAGGGGAGTGGTGACTTCCAAGCCGTCCATGTTGTAGCCTTGAATGTAGGACAAATTTTTGGGAATATTTTGGTAACAGAAGTTCCCTAACTAGCTAAGAAGGTACAGAATCTGAGGTCTGTTTGAAGACTACCTTTCCAACAAGGTCCCAGCTGCTGCCACTGCTATCCCTGACACCCTGTTCTGGTGTTTGCTACTTTGGGCCTTTGCTGTTCAAAGTATGTATTCTAGAGCAGCAGTGTTTGTGTCTCATCGAAGCTTGTCAGAAATTCCGCAGCATGCTGAATCCCAAATCAGGCTATGCTTTCCCACTAGGACCTCCAAGTGACCGTTGTCTCAGGAGTTTTGAGATGTGTTGAGTTGGGTCACAGCAGTGATGTGCATGCAACCTTAAGGACACGTTGGAACTTCCTGGGAGTTTTTACAAGCAACTGGTTTGTTCCTAGGACCCAGCTCTACTGAGTTCTGTTTCCACTGCTCTTGGTGGAACCTGAGCATCTAGAGATTTAAAATCTGCCTGGGTGATTCAGATAGAGCGCCTCGGTAGAGAAGCCACAGCTCTCCACCTTGCTAAACGACTGTTAGGCACTTGCTGCAATAGAAGTCTAGCCTCAGTGGAGAACCTTCCCTGAAGCAGGAGCCTTTACTGCCCTGCTTGTTGCCTTTTCCGGTAGCCAGTCATGGCAAGCATTCATGGTCATGACACCCACAGGCCAGGAGAAAGGAAAAGTGTCTTAGAATGTGAGTATTCTGGGTGTGCACAAAAATTACCAAAGGGGGAGGGGAAAGGCAGCGAACTGAAGAAGAAAAGAAGCAGGCGTATAATTAGTATTCTTGGGGAGATATCGGAGGACACTGCAGAGATAAAGCAAGGGGGAAAAACTGTTATGAAAAAAGGAGCAGTCTGTGAATAAGGAAGTGTTCTCAGAGATGAAAACCAGTGTTAAAACAAAATGCTCACCAGAGCAGTAAATAGCAGCCTGGATATTACAGAAGGAATTAGTGAGTTATGAAAGGGGCTTCCCAAATGCCCAATGAACTGAATTAAAGTCCCCAGTCATCCAGGGCCCTTTATGCAACACTCTCGGGGGACCCTGTGCTGTCTGAGGACTCAGAAGAATCAGGTAATGGTGGAACCCATCACAGACAAGAGTCCAGAGGTGATGCTGATGACCACTAAAGATCCTGTATAAGGATCCTCCCACACCACGGAAAGAAGAGTACATCAGAACAAGCAATATGAAGTTCTTAGAAACAGTCAGGATTCAGCTAAACCCGGAATGGGAGGTGACTTGCTGGTACACTGGTCACCACTTGTGAGTGGTGATTTCCCAGCTGTCTATGCTGCGGCCTTGAATGCAGAACTATCTGTGGAATAGATTCTATAACAGCTTCTCCATGAGTCATAAATCAAAGGACGTAGGTGACATGATCGATAAATAATTTCAGGGCGGCCAAGGGTATTGCTAAGGTGGTGCTCATCGAGCATGCACAGAGCCCTGGGCTCCATCCCCAGCACCTCATAAACTAGGCACGTTACTTCATGCCTATAACTCCAGAACTCTGGAAGTGTGTGCAGGAGGATCAGAAGTTCAAGGCCGTCCTTGGCTATATATGAAGTAAACATTGTCTCAGGAAGGAATGTATAACTTCATAGTTTTCCAAGGTTACTTACACAACAGCCCTCAGTGTTTCACTGTAAAACACCTTTTCATTCTCAAAAGATCACATAATTCCTGGAAGCATTATGAATTCTCTTCCTCTTACCCCTACATCAACCCTATACCCCATTAATCAGGACATTTACCACAGATAAAACCATAGAATATTGACTTACCGTGACTGGCTTCTTTAGTTTAAAAAAATGTTTTCGAGGTCCATCCGTATTGCAGTATGCATCAGTACATTCTTAATTGGGGTTAATATCCCACTATTTAGATACCGTGTGTGTGTGTGTGTGTGTGTGTGTGTGTGTGTGTGTGTGCGTGTGCGCACGCACGCATTTCAGGTACCTGTGTGTATGCAGTTGTGCATACAAATGTGCATGGAGACCAGGGGTCTATTTTCCGGAGCCATTTACCATGTTTTTTTCTTCTTTCCTTTCTTTCTTTTGTTTTTAAAATAGGTACTATAAAGATTTTATTTTATCTGTGTGTATGTGTGTGTGTGTGTGTGTGTGTGTGTGTGTGTGTGTGTGTGTGTGTGTGTATTGGTGCTCAGAGGGTAACTTTCCAGGCTCCTTACACCCTGGGATCTAGGAATTGAACTCAGGTTGTTGGCTTGTGTAGCAAACAGCTGTACCCACTGAGCCGCCCTGTGGGACCCCACCATGTTTGTTTACTTGTGAACTCTAACTTGGGTCATGTGGTATCTGTGTTTAGCATTATAAGGGACTGCAAGGCTGTTTCCAAAGTAGTTTTACAACCAAACCAGCAACATGTGAGCATTTTAGCATCTCCATAGCCTTTACACAGCTATTTTGCCTTTTTAATTTTGACCACCAGTGTGAACTCATATCTGCTTGTATGTGTGTGTGTGTGTGTGTGTGTGTGTGTGTGTGTGTGTGTGTGTGTGTGTGTGTGGTGTTTGAACCCAGGTCCTCTTGCATGCAAGGTAGATGCTCTGTCATTGAGCCACAGGTCTCAGTGTGGTTCTGATGTACAATTCCTTGGTGTCTGATTTTGCTCAGTATCTTTGCATGCTTGTGCTTTATATGCTACAATGGGTTAATAGGGGAAAAGGTCCACAAAACCTCAGACTCTGTCCTGGAAACCTGGAGTGAAGGAAGTGCTACTTTCATTGCTGCTTCTGGGGATCGTCAATGTCCACATAGCAACAGAATACAAGAAAGAAGAGCAACATGCCCATGCGTTGTTGAAAATGAAACCTCCGAGGTCATCCTGGCCAGCACCCCTTAGCATTTGTCAGTGCTTCCTCCACTCAAGCATGAGCGAGGTGACCTGTGCTCCCCCCTAAGGGCTGCATGGTCTTAGCTGTTTCATGATGGTCAGTTATTCATTTTGACATACCTGTGCCTAGGGTGTGAGGTCAGCATGTTCCTGTGGCTATCTAGTTGTACCAGCACCATTTGCTGTGAAAATTTTCCTTTCTCCTATTTCACTGAATTTCAATTGGCCATAAATGCACGTCTCTGGGCTCTGTTCTGTTCAATTGGTCTGTCATCTTGAGCCATCCTTCCTGGGTCAGGGCACAGGATTGTAGTTGGTTATTGGGAAGTGTAATACCTCTGACTTCATTTTGTTCTAAGAGGTTTTTTAGAGTGCTGGGCCTCTTGCATTCTCTATACACGTTTTTAATCAGTCTGTCCATTTCTGGAGTGTGGGGAAAGACACTGAGATCTCATTAGAGCTTCATTGACTCCGTACACCCATGCCATTACTGCCTTAACAATATTCTCCTGACCTTGTGAAGATGCTGTCACCCTAAAGAATTACTTCTATAAGACTTAAGTTCCTTCAAAAGCAGTTGATATTCGTTAGAGTACAGTAACATACATACATGATTTGTGAAATTCATTCCTAAATTTTTATTCTTTTTGAAGTAATCATGAGTGAAGTTGTTTTCTTAATTTTATATTCAGATTTCTATTAGTAACATATAGAAATATGATTGGTTTTAAAACATTGCCCCTTAGCTCAAATAGATGTTTTTTTGAGATTTAGTCAGAATTTTCTACCCATAAGATCACATCATCTTTTTAAAAAAGGTAATGCTATGTTTTTCTTTTCTAATCTGAATATTTGTCATTTTTTTTTCTTGTCTAATTGCTGTAGCTACTGCCTTCTGCATACATATACAAGAGAAGTTACCCTTGCTTCACTGCTCACCTTGGGGGCTATCAGTCTTTCACGCTAAGCTGTTGTTCATTCCCAAGAGGAAGAAGACACCATTGTCATGCTGAGTAAGCTTCCCCAAAGACTCCAACATCCTTGGAAATTGTGATTAAAATAATCTGTGTAGAAAAAAGAATGAAGTTAGCAGGTACAGCTAAGGTTGACTTTATGTTAAGATTGTCCTGGCCCAATGTAATCAGAAGAGTCCCTGAATGTGAAGAAATATAGCACCAGATCCAAGAGAAATACTGTGTTGCTAGCTTTGATAATAGAAGAAAGGGATTATGACCCAAATAATGTGGACAGTCTCCAGAAGCAACGAAATATTTTCTGTTTTAAACCTCTAAATAGAACACAGTCCTGCTGACAGTTTTTGTCAGAGAAGGCCAGAAGTGACAGGCATCTAATCTACAGACCTGGGAGATAATAAACTCATCTAAACTCACGATAAACTCGGCGAGCTTCATAAACTGTAGGTTGTAACCCCCTGTGGGGTTATATAACTGAGTGGTTATGTGGGGAAAAACTGGCAACAGCAAATGTTCCCTGAGTGTACAACAACCAAACTTTAACTCACAATCGAATGTGTAGTGGATTCAGGGTGTTCCTGGTGGTACTTGTCCATGTTGTATAACACGCACAACTGTAGCGTTGGTTATGAACACACCTGCGTGTGCCTTCACACCATGCAGTGCCAACCTACGCCCTGATTCATCTCCGAGATTGTCCTTATAATCTGTAGTGCTTTTATGGTATATGCAAAGTTCTCTGCACACTGATCCCCATGAAATTGGGGGTTTCTTTGGGATCCTAGATAAAGGTATAGAGAGTGGAAACAGTGTTCTCATCACTCTGACAAAATGCCCAAGGAAACAACTTAAAAGAAGGTGCATCTTCTCAGAGGTTTCAGCCCAAGGTTGGCGGTGCCCGCTGCTTTAGACCTGAGGCCAAAAGGAGTATTATAGCTATAGGAACATGTAGGAAGGACTGTTTACCTCTCCCTGAGAGAGAGGTGGGGGAGGAGGGAGGAGGAGGCAGAGAAAAGAAGAGGGGAAATGAGAGCACGAGAAAGAGCGAGCAGGCATGTATGCCTGAGGACAGCTCTCACAGGCATGGTCTTAGATCCTTTTTAAAGAATATTTATTTATTTATGCGCTGTATTTATTTATGTGCATCAGTGCTCTTCACCTTCAAGACAGAAGACAGCATCAGATCCATCACAGATGGCTGTGAGCCATCATGTGGGTGCTGGGAATTGAACTCAGGACCTCTGGAAGAGCAGCCAGTGCTCTTGACCGCTGAGCCATCTCTCCAGCCCTAGTCTTAGATTCTTAGTGACTACTTCCTCCAATTAGGCCCTCCCTCCAAAACTTCCCACCCTGGTCAAGCAATGCCTCAAATTAGAATCTATCTGTGACTCGAGCCATGAGGGACAGAGCCTTTGTGATCCTATCACAAAGCAAATAGAGAAAACATACCCACGCTGGACGACCCCAGACCTGACGTCATTTAAATCTTGGTCCAGCTGGGTCATAACCTCCCAGTTACTTAATCCCATCTACCCCTGATTTCTCATAACCTAGTCTGAGTTTTTATTATTTCCAGTAGAAAGTGTTCTGTCTGATGCAAGAATTCCCAGAAAAGGATTGGTTAAATAAATTAGAGAATCTAAGTAAATTATAGAAATTTAAAGTACATCTTTCAAGAAAAAATTCATTCAAGCATTGCAATAGTTCATAAAATATGTATGTATAAAATACATTATTTATTTGTACATAATTCAATGTATATGTATTATAATTATATATGTATGATTATATATTATAATTATATGCAATATATTATACATGCATATATATGATATGTATATATAAAATCATTAGAATATACCAAAAGGCAAGTGTTGATTCATATCCGACTTCCACAATGTTTACTTTTTCTTTTATCTCTCTGAATGTTATCTAACACACGTATGTTCTTTTATTTTTTATTTGTTTCTCCCTCCTAAATAGCTTTTTTTGGGGGGGGTCCTACTCTTTCCTTAGTAAAATCTAGATACCTCAGACTCTTCCATTATGCCGTCTGGTGAAAATAGTATGGTGGTTTGAAATGAGAATGGTCCTCATGAGAAAACATGTTCGAATACCTCGTCCTCAGTTGGTGGAAGTGTTTGGGAAGGATTTGGAGGGAGGGCCTTGTTGGAGGAGGTGCCACTGAGGATTTAAAAGACTTATGCCATTCCCAGTATGTTCTCTGCCTCCTCCTTGCAGTTTGAGATGTGAGCTCTCTGCTCTTCTTGCCGCCACACTTTTGCTTTGCCATCATAGACTCTAACCTTACAGAACTGTAAGCCCAGTTAAACACCTTCTTTTAAGAGTTGCCTTGCTCCTGACGTTATGACACAGATAGAAAAGTAATTAATAAAAAAAGAAAAGAAAAGAAAAAATTTACAAAAGATTTTAGGAAATCTGCCACCAACTGTTTAGCAGGAAAGGCCAGTAGGGGATCTGACATTCAAAAATCTGTAGCTGGATCCACTCAAGTTGGTGTCACTGCAAAATATGTACCCTAGGACTTGTCAGAATTCATTGAATGAATGTGTTGTTGGAGTTCGTGATGATTGATATTGAAAGTCTCTAGAATCACCTAGGAGACAAACTTGGAGCATGTCTGTATGTGATAACCAGATTAGTGTGATTGAGGTGGGAAAACTTATCCTAAATGTGGGCAGCACCAATCAATAGGCTGAGGTCCTATGTAAATGATGTTTTTTATTACCTCATGTCACTTTTATTTCCTCAGCTGATGGGATGAGATGAGAACCATACTCAAGCCGAGCAAATACACTGCTTAGCTGAGCCTACAGTATTTCTTCCTCTGTTCTAACTATCTGTAGGCCTAGGCCTGGAAGCTTCTAGCCTCCATACAATCTAATCTTCCAAACTGAGTAATTCAATCTGGTTTCTCTCAGTTTCTGACTGAATTGCTTTGCTTATACCAATTTATGTGATCTAATCTTCTGAGCTTTTTCCATTCTCTGGCTCATTCTGTCTTCACCTGTGTCTAGCTTGTTCTTTCTCTGCAACCTGTCTCTATAAAACTGTCCCAGGCAAAACTGCCATATACACACACCATACACCACACCTTTTCCCCTTTCTCACTGCTCTTAAGTAGCCTCTTTCCTGTTCTTGTATGACTTGGGCATATCCTATCTCTGACTCATTCTGTCAAATATTCCTCTGATTCATCACTTTGCCCCACAGTTAAATGTCATTTTCAAACATGGCTGCTTCTTTCTACAAACTCACCTTATCTTCGTTGTTAGGGAATAAAGGTGGTAGTAAGGAAATGTCTGATTGTCAATCAGATCATCCTGTAATCCAGGGAGCATCTGCATTCTGGGGAGATCATACAGACCTAGAAGGTCTTTGAATGTGATCCCTTGCCAGAGCAACCATTTTGCTGAATTAAAATTCCTCTACAGCCCCAGACTGGATAAAAAGGAGAATGCAAACTGAGTAACAGCATTCCCCTCTCTCTCCTTCTTGACTGTGACTGTAACATGACCAGCTGCCTTATGGCCCTGCCCTCACACCTTCCTGACCACAATGGACTGTACACTCAAAACTATGAGCTAAAGTAAATCCTTCCTACCTCAAGTTGCTTTCATCAGGTATTTTGTCCAACCAATGGGAAAGTAGCTACAAGGATTGACCACAAAAGTTTTACATCTAGACTCCTGTTTTTAGAGTTACTGAGTGGTGAACTGGACCTTTAAATATAATTAAACTACAGTTAGGTGATGTCCATCACCCAGGGACTCTAAGTGTCTCAATGTACGTAGATTGACATTTAGTATATTTTCCCCTGATGAGAGAAGAAGAACTATGATAAAACGATGATAAAACTATGAGCAAAAGTGACTTGAGGAGGAAAGGGCTTATTTCTCTTCCAGTTCCACATCAAAGTCCATCATTGAAAGGAGTCAGGACCTGAACTCAAAGCTAAAACCCAGAGACAGGAACTGAAAAAGAGGCCATAGAGGAATGGCGCTTACTGGTTTGCTCACTCTTCTTCCTTATACAACTGAGGACCATCGGCCCAGGGTTAGCACAACCTACAGAGAGCTGGGTCCTCCCACAACGATCATTAATCAAGAAAATGCATCACAGGCTTACCCACAGGCCAATCTTGAGGGAACATTTTTCTCAATTGAGAGTCTCTCCTAAATGACTCTAGATCGTGTCAAGTTGACGAAACTCTAGCCAGCACAGAGGGAGAGAGATTAAAGACACATGGCTAAGACAAAGCAGACTATGACACCACTCCAATTTAGGATGATATAGTCGTTGGTTAGGGCCACTATAATGGAGCACTGCAGAGACAGTGACTTCAATGACAGGAACCCTATCTTATAATCCGGAGGCTCCTAGGTAGAGGCGACAGTGGTTTCTTTCCTCCGAGCCCCAGATTTATTACGTATAAATGACACACATTTTTATTTTCCCAGCACGTTAATGGTACATAGCACATACGCTGTAATATGATCAAGTTGATGTCATTAACGTGTCTCCCGTCTCACATGCTCACATTTTACAGTGAGCATTGTGAAGGATTGAATATGAAACGCCTCCCATAGGCGCATGTGTTTGAACAATCGGTCACCGCTGGCAGCATTATTTGGGAAGGCTATGGAGCCTTTAGGAGGTAGAGCCTTGCAGGAAGATGTATGTTACTTTGGGTGGGCTTTGAGGCTTTGAAGCTGAGCCCCACTCCCCATTCCCGCTCTGCTTTCTGAGTGTGGCTGCAGTGCAGTCAAGCAGCTTCTTGGTGCTACTGCCATGGCCTCTCTTGTTTGCTCCTGTGTCATCCGTACCGTGATGGACTCCATCCCTCCGGATCTGTAAAGTGAAATAAATCCTTTCTCCCTTAAGTTGTTTTTGTCGGGGTATTTTATCACAGCAACAGAAATGAAACATTTACAGGAACAGTATCTACTTTATAAAAACAAATTCCAAGAATGTAGTACATTAATATTAACTGTAGCTACAGTGATGTATGCTAGGTCCCAGAACTTATTTGTCTTAACCAAACTTCTCACCCTCTAGTCAACCCCCAAATTCTCAATAAACCCATCCCCAGATCCCTACAGCCACCGCTCTACTTCCTGTTTCTCTTATCTCAGCTTTTCTAATCTCTAGAGATAAGCAAGATCCTGCAATAGCTGTCTGTCCCCGACTTACTTCTGCTAATGCAAAGCCCCCCAGCGTCACCCACATTGTTCACAGTGACAGGATTTATTTCTCAAACACAATAGGATTCTACTATGTATAAATAGCTCATGCTTTTTAATCCATCCATCTATTACTAGACACCGAGCTGTCCCCATGACTCGGCCATTGTATCTAGTGATTCACTACTTGGTCATTAGTGTATATCTAATGACCCTGAGAATGCCACTCACTTTTAACCACACTGTTTTAACTTCCTTTGGATGAATATCCAGTAGTGGATTTGATGTAGCATGCAGTAGTTCTATTTAAAAATATATCTTTGAGACAGTGTCTCATGTATCTTAAGCTGGCCTTGAACTCAATATACAGTTGAGGAATAACCTTGAACTTCTTTTCTTTTCTTTTCTTTTCTTTTTTTTTTTTTTTTTTTTTTCGGAGCTGGGGACCGAACCCAGGGCCTTGTGCTTGCTAGGCAAGCGCTCTACCACTGAGCTTGAACTTCTGATGGTCCTACTTCTATCTCCCAAGTGCTGGGATTGCAGTTTTTGTAGTGCAGGGATTTGAGCTCAGGCTGCATGCATGCTAAGAAGGACCACCGACTAACGCTATCTCCAGTGCCCTGCCCTCTAATTTCAAATTTAAAAAACCCCTTCATATTATTTTCTACAGCAACTGTACCAAATTGCATTCTTAACAGTATATAGGAGTAACCTATGCTACACCATCAACACTCATAGTCATTTGCTAGCTATTTATTTATTTATTTATGTGTTTATTTATAGGTTCTCTTGTTGTGAAGCCAGGCTGTCTTCAATCCATAATCCTCCTGCCTTAGCCTCCCCAGTGCTGAGACTAAGGTTGTAACCCCTCCCCCCCCCAGTACGCTCCGTCTTTCATTTGTCTTTTTAATACTAGCCAGTCTAACACACGTAAGGTGATAACTCATTGTGGAGCTAATTTATATTCTACTGGATCGGTGACATTGAATTTTTTTTAAAACATTCTTATTGTGATTTACACGCAGTCTTTTGAGAAATGTCTCCATCAGACTTTTGCTCATTTCCCAATAGGGCTGTTTGTTTCCTTGCCATAAAGGTTTTTTGTTTTGTTTTTGTATTTTTGGGATACCATATATATATATATATATATATATATATATTAGTGTATGTGTGTGTGTGTGTGTGTGTGTGTGTGTGTGTTCTCCCATGCCAATTCATGGAACAACTTTTGGGAGTTGGTTTTCCCCTTCCACCCAAAAGCGAACTCAGGTCATAAGGCTTGGTGGCAAGCACCTTTACCCACTGAACCATTTCACTGGCCCAAGGGATATCAACCTCTTTTTAAACATGTGCTCTACAACTGCTTTCTCCCCTTTCAGAGTTGTCCCTCTACTCTTGGTTCTGTAAAAGACCTTCCATTAGGCACAATCCTTATGTCTATTTTCACTTTGGTCATCTGCACATTTAGGGACATAACCTAATGTCACAGAGCCTACAGTCTCCACTCCTCTGTTCATAGCTTCAGATCTTATACTTAAATCCATTCTGAGTTGAGTTTTGTATATGGTATAAGTTAAGGATCTAAGTCATCTAAGTCCAGCCTCCATGGTTCTAGAGCACACACGGAAGTCATAAGATAATTTATGGGAGTTGGTTCTCTCCTTCTACCCTGTGGGTCCTAGGGATTGAAGTCATGTCCTCAGACATGGTGGCCATTGCCTTTGCCAACTTGCAATTTATCCACCTTATTTTCTAAAATTGGTTTCTCTTGCTGAACTTGTAACTCACTAGTTTGTCAGTCATGCTAAACAGCAAGCCCAGCACTCCTTTTGTTTATGCTTTCTGAGCTCTGGAATTACAGGTGGACACCACCACATCGAGCTGAAATTACAGGTGGACGCCTCACATCCAGATGGAATTGCAGGTGGACACCACCACATCCAGCTGGAATTACAGGTGGACACCACCACATCCAGCTGGAATTACAGGTGGACACCACCACATCCAGCTGAAATTACAGGTGGACACCTCACATCCAGATGGAATTGCAGGTGGACACCACCACATCCAGATGGAATTACAGATGGACACCACCACATCCAGCTGAAATTACAGGTGGACACCACCACATCCAGCTGGAATTACAGGTGGACACCACCACATCCAGCTGGAATTACAGGTGGACACCACCACATCCAGCTGGAATTACAGGTGGACACCACCACATCCAGATGGAATTACAGATGGACACCACCACATTCAGCTGAAATCACAGGTGGACACCACCACATCCAGCTGAAATCACAGGTGGACACCACCACATCCAGATGGAATCACAGGTGGACACCACCACGTCCAGATGGAATTACAGGTGGACACCACCACGTCCAGGTGGAATTACAGGTGGACACCTCACATCCAGATGGAATTACAGGTGGACACCTCACATCCAGATGGAATTGCAGGTGGACACCACCACATCCAGATGGAATTACAGATGGACACCACCACATCCAGCTGAAATTACAGGTGGACACCACCACATCCAGCTGGAATTACAGGTGGACACCACCACATCCAGCTGGAATTACAGGTGGACACCACCACATCCAGCTGGAATTACAGGTGGACACCACCACATCCAGATGGAATTACAGATGGACACCACCACATTCAGCTGAAATCACAGGTGGACACCACCACATCCAGCTGAAATCACAGGTGGACACCACCACATCCAGATGGAATTACAGGTGGACACCACCACGTCCAGATGGAATTACAGGTGGACACCACCACATCCAGATGGAATTACAGGTGGACACCTCACATCCAGATGGAATTACAGGTGGACACCACCACATCCAGATGGAATTACAGATGGACACCACCACATCCAGCTGAAATTACAGGTGGACACCACCACATCCAGCTGAAATTACAGGTGGACACCACCACATCGAGCTGAAATTACAGGTGTACACCTCACATCCAGATGGAATTACAGGTGGACACCTCACATCCAGATGGAATTGCAGGTGGACACCACCACATCCAGGTGGAATTACAGGTGGACACCACCACGTCCAGATGGAATTACAGGTGGACACCACCACGTCCAGATGGAATTACAGGTGGACACCACCATATCCAGATGGAATTACAGGTGGACACCACCACATCCAGATGGAATTACAGATGGACACCACCACATTCAGCTGAAATCACAGGTGGACACCACCACATCCAGCTGAAATTACAGGTGGACACCTCACATCCAGATGGAATTACAGGTGGACACCACCACATTCAGCTGAAATCACAGGTGGACACCACCACATCCAGCTGAAATTACAGGTGGACACCTCACATCCAGATGGAATTACAGGTGGACACCACCATATCCAGATGGAATTACAGGTGGACACCACCACATCCAGATGGAATTACAGGTGGACACCACCACGTCCAGGTGGAATTACAGGTGGACACCACCACATCCAGCTGGAATTACAGGTGGACACCACCACATCCAGGTGGAATTACAGGTGGACACCACCACGTCCAGATGGAATTACAGGTGGACACCACCACATCCAGCTGGAATTACAGGTGGACACCACCACGTCCAGGTGGAATTACAGGTGGACACAACATCCAGTTTATACACAGGTTTTGAGGAATCTCAAACTCAGGTTTTAGTATATTTTGAAGTCATAGAGTATAATTCCTTAAAATTTGTCCCTTTTCCTGTAGCTGGGTAAGACTTCCCATGGAGGGAGGGAAATGCCAACCCACCTACAAAATCTTCAACCCAGAATTTGCCCTGCCTACGTGAGACACGCAGGAATATGGAGCAGAGACTGGGGGATGAGCAACTGAGGGCTGACCCAACCTGAGAGCCATCTCTCTGAGAGAGTCACCCCTGACACTGTTAATGACGCTCTGCTATGCTTGCAGACAGGAGCCCAGCATAACTGTCTCCTGAGAGGCTGCATCCAGCAGCTGATAGAAACAGAAGCAGAGACCACAGCCAAGCATTAGGTGAGCTTGGGGAGTCTTTGTGGAAGGGGGCACATTAAGAAAGCTGGAGTGGTCAAGAAGACCTACAGATTCAACTCACCTGGGCCCACGGGGGCTCACAGAGACTGAACCACCAACCAACAAGCTTGCGTGGGCTGGACCTAAACCCCTTACACAGATGTAGCAGATGTGAGCTTGGTCTTCATGTGGGTCCCCTAACAACTGAAATGGGGGCTGTCTCTGACTCTGTTGCTTGCCTTTGGATCCTTTTCTCCTAGCTGAGCTGCCTTGTCTGGCCTCAGTGAGAGAGGACGTAGTTAATGATGCTGTGACTTGATGTGCCAAGGTGGATTGGTACCAATGGGGGGTCTTCCCCGAAAAGGAAGGGATAATGGAGGAAGAGGGTTGTAAGGGTGGTACTGGAAGGAGAGTAGTAGGGAGGGGGCTCCGATCAGGATGTAAAGAGAACCTATAAATAAATTAATGAAAAAAGTCCCTTTTTATTAAGATTTCTATAGGTATTTGTACCTAAGAATTTTAAGACTTTTCTTCCTTTTCTTAAAATAACACTGGAATTTCAGAAGAGAGTACACTGAACCTGCATGTGCTTTCAATGGTTCGGGTTAACAGCATTACTTTACCCAACTCATAACCGCAGTCTAGGGTGGTGATATACCTTAGAGGTAGGGCCCTCACCTAGAGTGCATGCAGTCTATCTTCTTGCTGATGTGGTCTTCACGTTTTTCATCATGCTTTATAGATTTTTCTTGCGAATCCTTTACCTTCTTGATTAAGTTTTATATATATATATATATATATATATATATATATATATATGCTTTAATAAATGGGATAGCTTAGTTTATTTTCCCAGCTTCCTCACTCTTGGTGCATACAGATGCTACTGTTTAGAATCGCAGTGGTGAGTGGGCACCCTTGCCTTGTTGTTTATGTGTTGGCATTGTATGACTTTATTATACTGAGAGATGTGCTTTTTATATCTAACTTGCTTTTACTGTTTATGTGTAATCTGAGTGGGTCTGAGGTTTCCCTGAAGACGCAGAAGTGATATTAAGGACCAAAGCATGTGCCCGAGGATGCCAGCCAGCCTGCCCATCCTAATGACTGGCAAGTCCTCGCAGTTACAAACATCAACCCTTCATATAGTGGATGCTTCTCTGTCTCAAGTGAGTCACTAACAGATGCAAAATGTGGTGCCTGAGACTGGGGTAACTATCATAACAAGCATGTGGGTGCCGCCTTGGGACCGGATAGTGGAAAGGGGCTGGTGGGCTTTAGTAGCACACGGAAAGAAAAGCCTAAACTTGCTTGAACAGACTGTTAGTGGAAATATGCATGTTAAAGTCTGCCAGGGAGGGCTCAGGAAGAGGCAAGGAATGTGGGAAGCTCATATTGCCATACACACATATCAAATGCCGAATGTTGTTGGAAATAGGAATGTTAAAGATGCTATTAAGGAAGGCTCAGAAGGTGGGCTGGGGGCGGTGGTCATGGATGGGTGTGGTGGTCATGGATGGAGGTATGTTGCTGAAGCCTAGAGGTAAGAAAGGTCCTGTTGCAAAGTGGCAGAAAGCACATCTGAATTTAATCCCATGGTTGTAAGGAGAATAGAGGAGCTGGCTGCTTAGCTAGGATTTCTCAGCAAAGTGTAGAAGGTGCAGCTGGCTTCCTCTTTACTGATTATGAATAATGTGAAACACAATGAGAAAAATGTGCTAAGCGGAAACGAAACGGAAACGTAGCTTGATGGTTTGAGACATTCTCAGCCTACTGAAATTATAAAAGATAAGATAAAGTGAAGGCAGCATCAAGAGGAAAGATTCACGGCCGGGATGTCGTGCTATCGAAAGAAAGCCAAGGGCGTGGCTGGCCAGCTACGGTGAGATGATTAAGGGCATGGCGCGCGGTTACACTCAGTCATCTCAAGACAAGCCGAACAGAGAAGTAGGATTATCCAGAAGCATCCGTGCAGGGTCCTCTCATCTAATGGCTCAGATCTCTGATGTACAAGGGCTTCGAGGATGCTAGTCCAGCGGAAATAGTGCCAAATGTGACTGGGAGAGACAAAGAAAAGATTAAGTAAAGGGCCGCCACCCGCCTCCAGCAAGCCAGGGGGCAGCACCAGCAGCATCGGTACATTGCTCCTCAGAAGGATGGGGCCGCTCAGAGGGCA
The DNA here is from genome assembly GCF_021556685.1 of Rattus norvegicus. Lineage (NCBI taxonomy): Eukaryota > Metazoa > Chordata > Mammalia > Rodentia > Muridae > Rattus > Rattus norvegicus. The sequence goes on from NC_141541.1 coordinate 67,237,377, forward strand.
AACCTCCAGGCAAAGGCAGAACTTTGGGACCTTAAGAATTGCCCCAGGCCTGAAACCCAATGCAATCCATCTTAATAGATCTTGAAATTTCATGGGAAGCCATGACTCCCTTATTCCTTCATATCCCCTCTCCTGGAATGGAGACAACTGTAACCGTTACACTGTGCCAGTGTGTTGGATCTGGGGTGGGGACGCGAAAGACGGCTTATTTTCTAGTTTGCAAGTGTCTGGGCAGGGAGGTGGATCATAACCAGAATCTTTCCACACCTGATTCAGACGGTGATATTTTACAATGTAATGGGTTTAAACTCGTAGGGTGTGACTATATTTTGTATGTGGATGCATGTGAAGTTTTGGAGATCAAGGGCCAAATTTGTCTAAAAGAATGTCCTAGATATCTGAATCTTGCAAAGATTCTTACCTGGGTGTGGTTACTCTGTGTGGCACAAAGGGTTCTGGGAATGTGGCTAACGATCTCAGCATGGGTAGATTACCCAGGACCGCACAAAAAGACTTGGAATGCAACCATGTGTTCTTCGAAGAGGGAGACAGAGGGAGGGAGACTTCCAAGACACAAAAAAGAAATGTTGCAGGCTGGGGAGATGGCTAAGTCAGAAAAGTGATTGCCCTGCCAGCACAAGGTCCTGAGTTTGACTCCACATTCAAAAACCTTATATGTCACGGATGGTGCTAGCTGATCTGTGATCCCAGTTCTGGGGAGGTAGGGACTTAGGGATCTCAGGGGCTGGCTACTCAACCAGCCTGGCTACTTAGAGAGTTCCAGGCCAATGAGAGATACTGTCTCAAAGAGAAAGTAGTAGACGGTGTGCTTGAGGAACAGTATCAGAGGCTTCCTCCAGGCTCCAAACCTCCAAGCACATGCATGTGAATCTGTGTGAACAGGTACACTTCACACACACACACACACACACACACACACACACACACACACACACACACACACACACACTGCATTGATCTGCTTTAGGGAACTATTGACTGGAAGATGTTTCGGGCTTTGAGGATGGAGCAAAGGCTGCATCAGCCAAGAAGTGCATATGGGGAGTAGGAGCTGGAAAAGGCAAAGAATACAAGCGCAGACATCGGGAAGGGGAAGGGGAACGGAAGGTGGGAGATGGATCCTTTCCTACGGTTTCCAACACAAGCCCTGCTGACACTTTCATTTTGGCCCAGTGAAACTAATTGCAGAGTTTTGGCTTCTGAAAGCGTGAAAGAATAAGTCTGTGTGCTAAATCATTGAATTTGTGGTAATTTGTTCTAGTAGCTAAAGGAAACTACCACAGAACATAATCAGAGATGAAAAAAGCAATATTGATTACAGACACACACACACACACACACACACACACACAACCACTGAAAAGGAACTCTGATATTGTTTTTGGAAAACTCACATTTGCATTTCAAAGTGGGGTCGTCAATACTTTTTCCCTACCTTCCCCACCTTTTTTGTTTGTTTGTTTGGTTTTGAGACAGGATCTGGTAGGGCTAAGGCTAGTCTCAAACTAAAGATGACCTTGAACTTCTGACCTTCCTGCATCTATCTCGGGAGTGCTAGAGTGACAGTCATGGCTGCTGTGCAGGGCTGGGACTAAAACCCAGGGCTCTGTACCTGCTAAGGAAATAGTCTACCAGCTGGACTATGTTCCCACCCCATTGCTCATTGACTTTGAGAATTTATATTTTCCCTGTCAGTCTCTCGTTTTATCTAGATTATCAGATGAACAGCATCATGTGGAAAGTATGTCTATAATTTCTTAAATTTCACATATACTTAAGAGTACATCTCTTGTTTTTTTATTCTCAATTTTTGAATAATTATGCTTTCCCTCTTCTTTAATTCACTGCTTGGTGAACAATTTGTTTTATTGCCACCCTCTTCCATTCAGCTATCCCACTTAATTCTGTGTTTTTAAACGTGGTGATTAGATAAATGCTTTCCTTTCTCGTGTTCCCTCCCGCTTTCCCCGTTCATTTTGTTGCTTCTCTCCAACTTCCGCCGGCACTGAACATTTCATTGCTTAACACGCGCCAGAGTTTTCGATCGATTACTTAATTCATTGCTCATTTTCGCTTTTTCTTGTTTGGTAATTGAGACATTTAAGTCCATGCATCCCCTTCCAAGCCCAGCTTTGGCTACATACTATAAGTTTCAACATGTAGTATTCACAATATTAAAATTTGCCAGGCAACTCTGTAATTGTCATTTTTATTCCAAGCAGTTAGAAGATTTTGGTTATTCTCCCATTATCTTTTTATAGTAGCATTTAATTATAATCGGAGGATATAATTTATTCTTGCAGTACATTTTGGGATAGCTCAGACTGGGATATACATTTGTGTAAATATTCTATGAGTAGGAGAGTAGGAAAAGACCGTCCACTCTCTAGGTCTGGGGGTAGATATTAATAGTAGTATTAATAATAGATAGTCTTCATTCTTCAAATTATTCGGCTCCTTTGGATTTATTTTTCTGGTGTGACTGTCAGTGCCTGAAGAAAATAATGGGTACGAGACGGGACTTTTATTCTACAGAAGTTTCTGTGTACATGTCAGTTGAATAGCAATGGGGTAGGCTGTCTGCCAGGATGTAAAAATAGGGTTCAGCAGTCTCCTGCTACTGGCACACCCTGCAAAAATGTCTCTCGGTTTGTTTTCCCAGTAGAATCTCCTTGGGTTTTTAATATCCAAGCCTCATTGAACCTATGTATTTGCCTATATATTTTTAGCTGATGTTTACATAGGAGATAATGATGTTTACATAGCCAAGCCAACCTCAAGTCAACATTTTAACTAAATAACACGCAAAAAAAAAAGTCTTAACTCCCTTTCCAAATACAAACAGTAGAACAACAGATTCGAGAGCAGATGCTTTGACGAGATCAGGAGCCGTCACAGACACACAGACATGCACACCGAATCCCCACAAAGGTCACGGGCATCACACGTGCATGCTGTTGGGTCTGAAGCAGCTGGCTTTGTTTTCTGGCTGTTGTTTATTACGAGCTGGCCTACCTCCTGTGACATTCACCTTTAAAAAGTACGCAGTTTCGGTAATCACATAACTGCCACAGTATATAAGATATAACACATTTTAATCACTCCAAAATGTCCCCTGTGCACCTCCGCAGTCATCCCATCCCCAGTCCCTGGCAAGCTCTGAGCGACTCTTATTACTGTAATTGACCTTCTCATAAATGAATGCATACAGTAAGTAGACTTTTAGGTCTGTCTTCTTTCACTCAGTCCGGGACATGTGAGAGCCACTCATGTTGATGTGTGTGCATTTGTGTTTTATTGCTAGTAACCTTCCATTACATGGAAAGTCATGGTTCATTTATCCATCCCAACCTGAAGAGCATGGGGATGAGTCAGCCTAGACTCTGACTTATGAATATGGCCACTATAAACATCAACACACAGGCCATGTGTGGCTGCACCTCTGGATGATGACTCTCTAGAGAGGGATGTTCTGGACCGGGCGATTTTTGCGTATTTGACTTCATGAGAGGCCATAAGACTGGTTTTCAAAGTGGTTTGTGTCACTTTAGGTTCCCAGCAGTGATGACTGAGCCCACGCTGCCCCATGTCCTCAGCATTTGGTATCATCAGCTCTTTAAATGTCATCTGTGGCCAGGATGACAGCTCAGTCTATAAATGGCTTTGCCTTGAAGTCATGAAGACCTGAGTGGGAGCCCCAGAAAGTAGGCATAGTGCTTCCTTCTCTTTTTTTCCTTTTCTTTATTTTTTTTGGAGCTGGGGACTGAACCCAGGGCCTTGTGCTTGCTAGGCAAGCGCTCAACCACTGAGATAAATCCCCAACCCCGCTTCCTTCTTATCCTAGCTCTGGAAAGACAGACAGCTGGATCCTGGTTGCAGTTTCAGGCCAGTGAGACACCTTGTCTCAAGAAACAAGATGGAGGAAGGCTTGCTCCCTGAGAAATGATAAGCAAGCACCTACCATTTCCTTTAAGGTCTAATCAACGAGCCAGAGTCTACTGTGGGGGCCAATGAGGTCAATAGCTTCCTTACGGAGCAGGCTTTGGGGGTTACTTACAGGATCTGGGTGATCCCAAAGCAGCTGCACCTGGAGCCTCCCCTCCACATAGATGAGGCCTCCCCATAGCTGCATAGATGGAGTCCGCTCTGATGATGGTCTCTATGTATGCTAGACTTCCCAAGACCACAGGGCCACGTGCAATTAGGGCAGAATGACAGCAATGGGCAGGAGGTGTAGAATAGAAGTGCCATGGGCTCAGGTGAGAGTCTAATGTCCCTCACCACCCACTCCTTCTATTCGAGAACACTGGCAGCCAGCAAGTCCAACCTCCAGGGCTACTTGTGCTTAGTCACACCTGCTCTGATGAAGATCACAGGCGCTCTGCCCAGAGAACAGCATCTACAGCAATAGCATCCATCTGAGAAACAACGCCTGAGGGTGTCCTCTGCCTCCATACTTATATATGTACACAACACAGGCAGGCATGCACACACATGCACACACGCTGTCTCACACTCACACACTCACACACATGCACATATACACACACTCTCTCACACACACTCTCACACACACACTCATTCACACACTCACACACACTCTCACACACACTCACACACACACTCACACTCACACATGCTCTCTCTCACACACGCATACTCACACATGCTCTCTCTCACATACACACACACTCACACACACTCTCGCACATGCTCTCTCTCACATACACACTCACACTCTCTTACACACACTCACACACACTCACTCTCACATGCTCTCTCTCACATACACACTCACACACTCACACACACTCTCTCACATGCTCTCTCTCACATACACACTCACACAGTCACACACTCTCTTACACACACTCACTCACACTCACACACTCTCTCTCACATACACACTCACACACTCACACATGCTCTCCCTCTCTCTCTCACATACACACTCACACACTCACAAACGCTCTCTCTCACACACACACTCTCTCACACACACACAGTCTGTTACTCTCACAGATCTAGAGTGCATCCCTATGGGCTGATGAGGATTAAGGTCTTTGCTGTACCAACTCCTCAGACGTGTCAGTCATATATTCTCGTCGATGAAGTCTCTGTTTAAATCTTCCATTCCTTTTAAAATTAGGTTATTTATTTTCTCAAACTGAGTTTTTGAAAGATCAAGTTCATTATCAAAGATACAATTAGCAATGTTTTCTTCTAGTCTGTAATTTGTTTTGTTTTCTTATCCATGTCTTTGGAGGAGCAAAAGTTCTTATGTTTGATGGTCCAATTACCATTTCTTTCATTATGTACATGATGGTCTTTATGTCACAGATATGAAACTCGTACCCAGCATGAAGTCACAAGAATTTCTTCCTGTGTTTTTTTCCAGAAATTTAATATAGACTTAAAATTTTCATTAATGCATTTTCATTTTATGTTTTGTAACTTTGTACATTTTTTTGATTAGAGAGAAATGTTGTTAGAGCATTTGACATGCAAACATGACAGATGTTACATATATAGCATTGTGCTATGCTCCACATGTTAAGAAAATTATCTCAGCATTTGATGTCATTAAAATAATGTTCACTGTTTGGGACCAGAACTTTCTATTATATAGACAAGTAGGATATGATATATATATATATATATATATCATTAGATTAAAGTGGTTTTTTTTAAGGCCTGGTCAGTGCACATCTGATATGCTGTTTGGCACAAACTAATGTTTTTCATAATTGTCATTCAACAGTGCAGTTGGGATAAGCACAAACGAATCAGACTCTATTGAGGTCACTACAATCTGGGTTTGCTTGCTCCACTCAGGTCCCAGGAACATGCCCGCTTAAACAATCATGCTGCTTCTCTAAGAAACGAGTGAAATTTTAATCAGCTGGAGGAAGCAGGTGCCCAGAAGGGAACAGATCGGTCGCACTGTCAGAAAACCCGACTGCACGCACACACACAAAGAAAACATGCACGGCTGAAGGAATCAAAAGAATCAGCCAACTAAGGAGAATCATACAGATTGTGTTTGCACCTGACAAAACTGTGAGTGGGCAAAGCACTAAGTGCTCTTCTGTATCCATGGGCTGTACCGTTTGAATTCTTCACTATGCATCACTCAGCTTGCTGTGTTTCTTACCGGAGCTTTTCAATAAATCATCAAGAGCCACACAGTCAGATGACGCTTTGTGGACTGTAATCTCTCCTTCATTCCTTCATTTACCAAATAGGGATGCCTACCGCATGCTCAGCGTATCGCAGTGAATATGGACGACACTGTGCATTGTTGGGAAATGGACAGAAAATTTGGGCTGGTGGTGAAGAATGCCTACTGTCATCGCTGTGGAAATTAGAGACTCTCCACGGGCCCTGTAGTCATAGGGTAGTTCTGGGCTTCCAGGTGTCCTGCCAAGCACGTGTTATGCTTTACTTGTGAGGAGGCTGACGGTCTCCCGAGAGAGTTCAGAGACAGAGGAGTTTTCTCCAGTGTGTTAGCTGACTGTCTCTGCTATAACAACTCCCTCCCAAGTTGGTTTTGAACCACACTGACTAGGGCTAGAGAGACCACTCAGCCTGTAAAGTACTCACCACAGAAGCAGGAAGAATCCGATCCCAGTGCCCACATAAAAATCCCAGTGCTTGGAGGGCAGAGACAAGAGGATCTGGGTGCTTGTTGGCCAGCTGGTCTCGCTAATGAGCGAGTTCAGTGAGAGGCCTTGTATCAAAACATAAGGTGGCAAGTTGCTGAGGAAGACACCTGATGTCAACCTCTGGCTTCCACGTGTACTTACAAATACACATGAGCTGTGCAGTCATCACGACCTCCCAAAATCCTTTACTTTGTCACATCTCTTGCCATTCTCTCAGATACTGGGCATTAGGATACTGACATCCTCAAGAGACTACCATTCTGCCTACCACATCTTGGGCTCCCAAGGTTTGTCATTGGCCTTGGCTGCTGCTCAAGGCTTGAGTGCACCATGAGGTAGTTAAGACCTTACAAGTCTGGTGCATTGTCCTGGGTATCTGGCAGGAGCCCGGATATGCCAGTGAAGTAGACAGTTGCTGGGAAGACACAAGATCAACAGGAGCTTACATCAGACCCTGGACATTCAGAAAGGATGTACAGTCTCAAGGGCACCATAAAAGTCACCTTTGTCTGATTTAGTATGTGAGTCAGGACAAACATCACAGTTTGTGACAATTGAGGCTTATTTGGTTACAGGGTTTACCCAGTAGGGGTCTGCTCTGTAGTCCTCATGAAGGTTCCTAAAACTGATGGAGAAGCCACCATTTCAGACTTAACCAGATGCTATGGCAGAGGGACAAAGAGAAATCATTATGGATGGAGAAGTATCTTGCCCAGCAATGAAACCTTCAACCTTAGACATGGCATATATCACTTCTGCCCACAATTCATGGATCAGATTTTGAAAGTGGCTATGTGTGAGGGTGTGCGACACACACACACACACACACACACAGAGAGAGAGAGAGAGAGAGAGAGAGAGAGAGAGATAGAGACAGAGACAGAGACACGCAGAGACACACAGACACACACACAGAAAGAGAGACAGAGACAGAGACACACACAGACAGACACACACAGACACACACACCGACACACACACACACGCAGAGACATACACACACACACACAGACACACACACACACACACACAGTAGGACCAAGAAAGAGCATCTTATTATGTGTCCATGAGGTAAAGAAGCCAAGATATTTTCAAATAGTGTCAATATCTACTACTTTTATTATTTCCATTGATTCCTGATCCCAGCAAGATCACTAATCCTAAGAATAATCAGAGTTGACCCAAAAGTTGGTTTGTGACAAAAAATGAGGCCTGTTTTCTCCTGATTTCCTCACTGAAAAAAAAAAGTCCTCAAATAGTAGCCAGAATCTGATAGGCCCTGGAGTTTCTGCAGACATGAGTATGAGCCTGTCGAGATTCAGGCCCTAGACTTGACAAGATCTGTTCCGGGTCAGCTCAGAGATTGCACATTTTCTTGGTTCCTATCCAGGTGAGCTGTGGGGATATTTCGCATGGTCTGTTGATACCCAGACATGAAAGTGAAGTTGGCAGAGACACGGGACTCATGCCAGCTACATCTGACTCTCAGCAGGAAATAAATTCACGAACATAAGGAGAGCAACAGCACTAGGCTCTCATGTGTGCCTTCCCTTCTGTCCCCACCACCCACCTCAAACCATACAGGTCAGAGTCAAGGCATCACAGAGGACAGAATCCCCACCCCAGCTTTGAACTCCTCATCTGTGTGCTCAGCAGATGCAACAACCCGAGCCGGCTGGGAAGAGGCTATGTTTCAACAAAAAGATCCTCTCGCACTTGTGTGTGAGGGATAGGGGGAATGAGGAGAACATAGCCATGTGCCATGTGCACTCCGTGTATATGGAGGTCAGAGGACAACCTCAGGTACCATTCATCTCTCTTTACCTTGTTTGAGACAGGGTCTCTCATTCACTCCTGTGTACACCAAGGTATCCGCCCACACACCTCTGAGGATTCTCCTGTCTTGTGGTTTGAATGAGAACGGCCCCATAGGTTCATATGTTTGACTTTTTGGCCCCCAGATAGTTGAACTGTTTGGGAATGACTAGGCAGTGTGGCTTCATTAAGGAAGTGTGCCTCTGGGGACAGGCTTTGAGACTTCAAGACTTGCGCCAGTCCCATTGTGCTGTCCTACCTTCAGTTTGTGGTGTGAGCGATCAGCTGCTCCTGCTCCCTTGTCCTCACTGTGCCATTGTGGACTGGCTCTAACCCGCTAGAATTGTAGCCCAACTAAGTATGTTCTCTTGTGAGTTGCCTTGGCCATAGTGTTTTACCACAGCAATAGAAAAGTTACTAAAACATGTCTCCATCTCGCATCTCACCTTACAAGTACTGAAAAACGAAACAGTACCATCATCCAGAGTTCTGTGGGTCCTGGGGGTCTGAACTCAGGTCCTCATGATTGCGTAGAAAGTGCTTTATCCTCTGAACCATCCCCCGAATTGCCTCTTGGCCCTGAAATTTTTTATACCCTATTTAAAAGGAATCCCCTTTCTCATATGACAGGTTTTGTTAAGTGTAGTGGACTGTGCGCCCAGTCACTATGGTAACAGGAGAGTAACCGACAGTGAATGCATTCCCTCTTTAGATTAGAATAGGAAAAAAAACAGACTATGAAGTTTGTTCCAAGAGGGCAGTATGCTGGGCAGTAACTAGAGCATAGCCTGCAAACCTCCCCCCAAACTTGGTGAGGAGCCCAGGACATTCTCTGGCACAGAGAGGGAAATGTGGCTACAGGTAAATGACTCAAGAATCACTGTTCAGTGCCTCTTTCCAGAATTTTTACAGGCAGAAGACACAAGCTCACAGGACTAGGCTCCAAGCACCGAACTTCAACACAGCCATCAAAGGTCAGAAGGGTAGAGCCTACCTCCACACTTGGCATCTCCTCCATAGCTGACTGAGTGGGACAAAAACATCGAGAAGCTTCTCTCCTGTCGCTACTGCATCTCCTCATACCACCCAAGAGGCAGCCATGAGCCCAGCTGGAGCTGGGTGGCAGATGCAGTCAGGAGCCAGCAGGCTTTCAAGCCTGTGGCTGCAATCCAGGCCAGATTATTGAGATGCTCTCCTTGGAGATCCTGTTGCTGCAACCAGCTGGCCTGGCGCTTGCTAGGGACCCTGGGTCCTCAATATTTTCTGCTTGGATGGGTTTTCCACATTCCCAAGAAGTCTGAAGTATGCTACTGACAGCTCATGTAGGGAGATTCACCTCTGGGCTCCTTCACTGGGCTCAGCAAGCTGGCTCTGTTGGTACGGTGTAATAAGGAGCCACTCAGCTTGTGTCCTATTAATCTCCACAGTGAAAGAGAAACCGGAGCTGTGGGACTGTCTACTCAGAGCACATGTGAGCAGCATGGATTGGGACTGGAGCCATCCTGGTCAGTGTGCAAGGCTGGGGGCATGAAGAGGGCAGCTGGGCCCTGGTCTTACCTCCATCCTTAGCTGGCAATGGCTTCTCTGTGGAAGATTATGCCTTCTTCATCCTCAGGGCTGAGATGAGGGCCCTTCACAATAAGAATGGAGCTTGTTAACTAGCAGGAAGGCTCTGGACGTGTGCCGTTTCAGCGCAAACACCATATGTAGCAAGACAGTCTTTGTCTGAATGAAGAAACTTTTCTGAATTACTCAAACTAATCTTTGTCTTTCTGCTGGTAAATATGGACTCTACCGACACTTAAGGAAAGCCAATATACTGGCCAGTGAATGAATGGCTTTTAAAAGGTATTTGGGGGGGAAAAGAAGATGGACAACTAAGGAGAATGGGAAGTTTCTTTTACATCGAGGTGTGAAAGACATTGGCCACAACTCATTTTTATATTCTGGCCATGTGGCCCGAGATCTCCAAAGAATGGGTGGCCTAGGGAAAGAAATTACTTCTTCTAGAAGCTCCGAAATGAAGATGAATAGACTGTCAGTATCAATGAAGTAGTAGAAATGGTTCGCCCAGGCAATGGCGCTCAATGGTTGCTGCCATCAAGAAAAGAAATGAGGATGGACTTTACATTCTCTCATATATTCCCCTGCCTGCCTCCAAGTCCCTTAATTCACCAAAGTAAAGAACACACAGGGGACAGAGGACCAGGACCGTGTTAAACACGACCACAGCAATGCAGTCAGTGAAATCCTTAGTTCAAATAATACAATGGATTCATTCAATTAATAAAAACCCCACATGGAGAATATACAAAGCCACACGCACAGTACATAGCCCCTACCCAGATTCTGACTTGTGCAAATATAAACCGAGGCGTTAAGGAGATTTTAACACTGATGAGCTATGTGGAAATGTTACGAGTTATCTTTTGGTATCATAATGGAGTCATTGCATCCAAGAGGGAATCCTCTTTTGGAGGCAGGGAGTAAATTAATCACAGATTAAGTGGTAGTTGAGGTTTGTTTGACGTTATCCCGATCCTGAGCCTTGAGGCATGATGGTAAGTGGGATGGATATATAACGGAAACAGGACCAGCTGATCACTGTTCGGACATGTTGGATGCTGGGTAGGTGATGGAACATGGCAGCCATGGCGATTTAGGTGGGTATGGCTACCACAGGCTCAGATGTTTGCGCGCTTGGTCCCTAGGTGGTGGTACTATTTGAAGGCTCGCTGGAGGAGGTGTGCTGCTGGGGCAGGCTTTGCGAGTGAAAAGCCTATTGCCTATTTTTGGTTTACTCTCTTTTCTGCTTTCAATTCAAGATGGGAGCTCTTAGCTTCCTGCTCCTGCCACTGCCACCACTTGTTGCTGTGCTCCCTGACACTTTGGGGAGCTCTTACCCCTAGAACTGTAAGCCAAAATAAGTTCTTCCTCTCCAAGTTGCCTTGGTCATGGTGTTTCATCACAGCAGCAGAGAGGTAACTAATACAGCATCATTTTCCTCTTCTCTCTTTGTGTATGCATTGCATGCATGTGGATGTTAGTGTGGGAGGAATGAGTACACGTGTGCATGAGGACATCAGTAGATAACCTAGGGAACTGTTATTCACAGAGCTCTATATCCTTTCCCCCTCTTTTTTGAAGCACAGTATTCCTGCTGACCTGGAACTTGTCCAGTCAACTAGTCTAGCTGACCTCCCATACCTGGGATTATAAATGTGCACCACCATGCTAAGCTTTTTTAAAAAACAAAACAACAAAAAACAACCTGGGTTTGGGAGAGCACACTCAGGCCCCCAGTCTTGCAAGGTGAGTGCTTTGTGCTTTACTGACTGAGGCACCTTTTAAATGTTACTCTTTAGAAATAGAGGAGAATCTCAAGTCGACCGGTCTGGTTATTGGTTGGCCATTCCCTTGGTCTCGGCTCCATGCCCTGTGCCTGCATTTCTTGTAGACAGGATAAATTTTGGGTGGCAGGTTTTGTGGGTGTCTCTGTCGCTCCACTGGGGTTCCTGCCTCGCTATAGGAGGTGCCTCTTCAGGTTCTATATCCCCAGTGTTGTGAGTCACAGCTAAGGTCACCCCCATTGATTCTTGGATGCCTCCAGGGCTCTGTCTCATCCTGAAGATGCACTCTCCTCCCTCACCCCTGTCAGTTGCAGATTTCCATTCATTTTCACGGCCATCTAACCTTCTCTCCTGCCATTCCCCACAACAGGGGCTCTCCCCAAAGCTGTTGCCTGTACATGGGATATGTTCTTCTAGTTGGGCTGCCTTGTGTGGCCTCCATGGAAGAGGAAGCTCCCAGCCTCTCAGAGACTTGAAATGCCATCTGCTCAGAGGAGAAGGGGATGAGGGATGGGGAAGGATTATGGGAGGGGGTAACTGGGAGGGGGCAGTGAAGGAAATGTAAAGTGAATAATTTTTATAAATTAAATTAAAAGAGAAAGAGAGAAAATAGAGGAGGAGATGAAGGAATCTGAAGAAAGAAAAGAGATGGAGGGGACTGGGGTAGAATCGGTTGGTAATGCAGCCAAACAGGAGACTGGCAGCTGGTTGGGTGTAAGGCTGTGAGTTGAGAAGAGGATGATGAAGCCAGACTCTGGAATCTGTGGCTTTCTGTGCTGGCTAGGTGCATAAGGACACACAGGATTGGAAGTTTCTTCCACCTTCTCTGGGGAGATCTCACCCCAATAGCGTGATGGCTGTGAGTCTGTGTGAACAGTAGGAGCCTGGTCTTACAATCCAATATGAGAGATCACTACCTTTCCCTACAAGCTACCCGACAGCTTCTCTCCTCCAAGCTGGGAGCATCTGATTCTTCTTTGGTCAGTGACAGAAATTCCCCATCACTGGGGTTGGTTAAAATTCCAAACAAGATTCTCAATAGGACCAAGGGCATCTCATGGGCCACAATAAAGTGTTTGAGATTCAGGGAATTGAGAGATGGAAAAATCAAAGTTTGAGAGTGAGCCAGCAGCTAGATTGGCCCCTGGGATAAGCTTAAGTAAAGTCAGTGCAGGAGAGACTGCATCTGGCTCACTTTCTCCCAAAGCCCACAACTGGAACTGTGGCACTTCAGACAGAGTTCAGCAGAAAAGCTGCCCCATCCATCTTCCAAGGTGCTCCATCACTGATTTGCAGAGTCTGCCATGGACCTATTTGCATGTTGATTTGTGTATTTTTCTCTCCACAGCAAGCTAACCTCTTGAGATTATACTGTTTTATTTACAAAGGCGCTGGGGTCATGCATGTGAATGGTGGAGTCAGGAGAAGGCCATCCTGTGATATGCTGAGCCAAATAGATGAGCCCTGTCAGAAACAAGAGTAGGGAGGGGGTTCCAAAAGGCAAACTCTTACCTGGCAGATGCCTAAGTTGTCTGTCTGGACACCAAAAGGGCAGGGTTGCAGGAGAGGAAGAACCAAAAGAAGACAATGGGCAAGGAACAGCCTGGGAGGGAAGGTAAGGACCTGGGAGGGGAAGTGGGGGGGGGGTGTTTCTACAATGGGATCTGAGAGGGGAAGCAGGGAGTTCTACATGGGACCTGGGAGGGAAGGCAGAGAGTTCTACATATAGAATCTTGGGCCTACCAGCCGGACATGGGTTCTCCCTGCTGCCATCCTGAAATGATGTGAAATCCCCCTCTGCAGGTAACTGGTACATCTGTTTCTAAGGCTTGCCCAATGCAAGCTTCGCTGGTCCTAAAGCTTGCTGCCCAGAACAAGTAAGGCTGCTTAAAAGACAAAGGAGGGAAGAAAGCAAAGGAGAACACACGAGAAAAGGCCTGGAAGGAGCTGAGTTGATGGAGGAAATCTGTCCCTTGGCAAAAGCCCCAGGCTGCATGAAGCCCTTCCAGCACTTTTTATAGATGACTTTTTATCTTACTTTAAAAGCTGGAAAACTCCCTTCATCCTGATTAGCATTCCCATCCCTGCATTTCTCCTCTCTTCTCCCAGGGCTCATGAACACGTTTATTTCCAAGGGAATTATTCACTTAAGCTGCAGATGACATCCTCCCAGAAATCGTCAGGCATTCTCACTAGCATGCATCGAGTGTAGGCGGGAAGTGCTGCTTCTTGCTGGGTGATTGGCCCAAGTACAGAAGCTGAGGGTGCCCAGGAACTTGGCTCTCAACTTCCTTTGCAGGGCGGAGGCTCACACGAAGCCTTCGATGTTTAGAAAGTGTTCACATTTTTGTTTGCGTGGGATGGACTTGAGGATTTTCGGATAACAGACTGGTAGGAGAGAGTCCATGGCAAGGCTGGGCAGCTTTCTGGGCAGGCTGTGTGTGTTCTCTTTGTGGCTTCAACTTCTAACTGAGGTCTGAAGTTGGACCTAGAGTCTGCCCACTTCTTAAAGGGACAGTCCGCATGCAGTCCTAGTAGGACTATATAAATGGCTACAATGATTGTCCTGGCTACAAGCGCAATCCTAAGGCTTCTAGGCCAAATACCTCCTCCTACCAAAGGCTGCATTCTTGAACCTGCTGCCTCAGAGGTTTAAAGGAAAAGGAGCCAACCCAGTTAGGTCCGGGAAAAGTTCAAACTAATATGTCTTGGCAAACATAATGAAAAACACAGACAGTTGCTTTAAGAGAGGGACCCAGAACGAGGTCAAGTTCTGCTGAGAGAGGCAGAGCAGCAATTAGATGGGAGCTTATGTTGCAGCCTGGCGGCAAAGGGGTCAGGGAGAGGGTAGGACAGTCTGCCTCCGATTTCAGGAAGAGAGCACCCTGCAGCCATGCTGGGCTCAGTGAGGGGGGAAAGAGGCTAAGACTGGGAATGCAGAGGCAATAAGCTAGGCTGGATTTACGAGACCACATTAAAGACTCAGTGCAGTCTGTTCTGTTTGGCTGGAGAGAAAACTGGGGGTTTTCTGCTAGTGGCTGGCCCAGCCACATGTAAAAGGTGTAGTCACTGGGAAGCGGGAAGCCATTTACACTGATTTCAGAATTTGGAATCAAGAGTTCTCACTGAAATGCTCAAAATAAAAATTTAATCTGAAAAAAAAAAAGTAAGTTGCAAGACTTATTCCATGAGCCCTTGGAATGAGCACTCTCCCCAGGGAAGGGTCGGGGAAAGTGTGTCATAAGACCTTGTATGGTGGCAGAGATGGCCAAGTGTTTGCCTCAAAGGTGTGACAGCCTGAGTGTGGGTCCTCAGAACCAAAGAGTCAGGTGTGGGGGCACACACTTGTAATCCCAATGTTGGCAAGGTAGAGGGTGGAGTCAGGGAGATTCCCTAACGCTTACTGGCCAGCTAGCCAGCCTGTGGTGAAGTCCCAGGCCAATGAACACCTTATCTCAAACAAAAGGTGCCTGATAAATAAATCAACCTGAGGTGGATCTCTGAGCCACACATAAATATGTACACGGGCATGTGAGCAACTACAGATGGCACGGGCACTCCTCCATGCATATGTGCATGCACACACACACACTCACACACATATACACACACTCAAACACACACAAACACACACACTCACACACATACACACACTCACACACATACACACATACACACACACACTCAAACACACACGCTCACACACATACACACTCAAACACACACAAACACACACACTCACACACATACACACATTCACACACATACACATACTCAAACACACACTCACACACATACACACTCAAACACACACGCTCACACACTCACACACTCAAACACACTCACACACACTCAAACACACATACACACATTCACCCACACATACTTACACACACATGCAGAGAGAGAGAGAGAGAGAGAGAGAGAGAGAGAGAGAGAGAGAGAGAGAGAGAGAGAGAGAGAGAGAGAGAGGGAGGGAGAGAGAGAGAGAGAGAGAAGCACACACAGATGTATTTTCAAAAAGACATTTATAATCACAAGGGAAAGATTATCACTGAGCCCATAAATGGTATTATCAGGATCTGTTGAGATGCAATAACAACTTTTAGACTTAGGACCAGTCAACCTTATCCTTAAAAATCTGAGGATTCAGATGTGAGATTTGCACTAAGCATTCTGCACAATGGTCACAGTCTGGTGCACCTTCCTGAGCTGAGACAATTGTTCAGCTAGGGGATAGTGGAACTCCCTGGCACTGCTTTGCTTTAATTCTGACATTTAAAACATGCCGCCATTTACAGTGACTTATTTTGAGCGTGGCTTATTAAAAAGAAAGAATGCTGCACACATATCCCGTCTTTCATGAGGAGCTATGTATCCCAGATGACAAGAGAAAGCCCTTTGTCACACAAGCATATAAGCCAATAAATAAAGAAGGGGGGTGTAATTGGAAAATTAGCATTTTGCAACCCCCTTGGAATAATTGAATCAGGTGAAGATCATCAGTAGATGCTAACATGTTGATGTCAAGCTATGAAATTACCAGGTACCAATTTTCACCTCCCAGCTTATTTGCTAATGATAAAAGGGTAGAGGACTCACTCACTTTGGAACGAGGGGATCAAGCCACCTCACATTAAGCTGACAATCTTAGCATCACTGATTTAGACCAACCTGACATGAAATTCTCCGAGTAATCCAGTGTTCCAGCTACAGCATCATCTACCATATCTTCTATGTGAAAATATTTAACCTGAATAACATCACAACTTAGAACTGGCTTTCCTCTCATGGGAAAGACAGGGGAGACAGAAGAATGCTAGGTGTCACCTAACTAGCTAACCTACTCTTCAGCATCTTTAATAAGCCAGTGTTACATCCAACAGCAAGGTGCTGCTTCTACATGGGACTTAAAACAGCCCATCCTCCACTCTGATTCTGACCCCACTGGGAAGAGAGAATCTGTAATAGGATGTTTGAGGAATAATTGAAGAACTCTGAGTAAGTAGTTATGTATGATACTGGGGGATTATTAATTTTGTTTGGTATGCTAATCGTATTGTAGTTCTGAAGCAATTGAGTTATTTTTAGATACGCACTGAAATGTATAAGAAAAAAGAATCATGATTTCTGTAACGTATTATAAAGCACTTGAATAAGAGCAAAAAGGAAATCAGTGACATCAAACTAAAGCCCAGAAGTCACTGACCACAGGAAACAGTGGCAAAGTGTAGATTTTCCGTGTGTGCGTACTTATTGAACCCATTCCTCAGGTTGTGTCTGCTCCATGCTGGGCACATGGTAGTGAAATAATGAACACAAGTCTTGCCCTCCTGAAGTGTCTGAGTCAGTTTAGACAGTTTGAAGGAACAGACTGGGAAAATCCATTCTATAGTAACAACTCTTTATCGAAGATTTCATACACATACATAATGCGTTTTAATCAAATTTACCCATCTATCTCTTTCCCTCCATTCCTCCTCTATCTCTGCCACTCCCTCTTCATTTCTCTTTATTATTACCATTATTATCATCATCACCATTATTATTATTATCATTAATCCACTGAGTCTATTTAATGCTGCCTCTGTGTTCTTGGACATAGGACTACCTGCTGGGCCACAGGTGACCTCTCGGCGCTACCTCCTGTGAAGAAAGCACTCCCCCCTCACACACACATACCCAGAAGTTATCAATTATCAACAGCTTCTCAGCTAGAGGCAGGACTTCCTGAGCGTCTCCCCCTTCGATGCTGGGACTTGGGTTGGCCTGATCTCATACAGGTCTTATTCTTGCAGTTGAGGCTGCTGTGAGGTTATGTGTCCAAGGGACTTGTCATGT
Organism: Rattus norvegicus; assembly: GCF_021556685.1. Lineage (NCBI taxonomy): Eukaryota > Metazoa > Chordata > Mammalia > Rodentia > Muridae > Rattus > Rattus norvegicus. The sequence goes on from NC_141541.1 coordinate 67,255,069, forward strand.
TCAGCAAAATAATGTTTTGCCACAGAGATCCACTACCTCTGCCCCTTGAGATCTTTCTGGCCATTAGCTCTGTTCACTCTTAGCATTTATAATTGGTCCTTTAGGATTGTGTTGTTCTTATCAATAGAACCAAACACAGCTGAAATTATGTTTTAAAAACTGACCGCACTGAGCACACATCAACTTCCTTCTTATCACTATTCCCGAAGTATTACACCAGAACGGTGGATTACATAACAGTGTGTTAGGTATTATGGGCTCAAGAGACAATGCGTGAACATGGGAGGGTGAGGATAGGTCGTATTTAAACATTACAATTTAAATAAGGGAGTTCAGTATCCATGCAGGAATGGAACCAATCTACCAAGGATAGAGAGGGAGCATCCAAACATGGCAGACGAATGGCTCAGCCAGCAAAAGGTCCGCCAAACAAGCGTGAGTTTGGATTCCCAGCACCAGCATAAAAGCTTGTCATGGAGGTAGGCATCTGTAACTCCAGCAGTGGGGAGGGATGGAGGATGGAGACGGGTGGGTCCCTAGAGCGTGGGCTGGGAAGACTCACCAATAAGCTCTGAGAGACCCTGACTCAAAAGTTAACATGGAGCTGGGCATTGTGGCACAGACTGTTAATCCCAGAACCTGGGAGGCAGAGGCACGTAGATCGCTGTGAGTTCCAAGACAGCCTGGTCTATATAGTATATTCCCAGACAGCCAGGGCTACATAGGGAGACCTTGTCTTGAAAAACAAACAATCCAAATGGAGAGCAATCAAGGGAGATCCTCAAGGTAGTTCCCATCTTCTACACACACACACACACACACACACACACACACACACACACACTTTAAAAAGTGATCTTATTTAATCTTTCCCGTCATTTTGTAGGATAGGTACTCTCAAGTTTCAACCATTGGATTCCAAGGATAGATGTTTCTGATCTCAAGCTAGAGATCAAGCTGGTGACTGGCCAATTCGGGTCCTGATGTAGGTTTGTGTGCTGCTCTTGGCCCGGTCCCTGGCACTTGACTCTTGATGTGGATTGACACTGCTGCTTCTCTCACTTTTCCCCTTTCCTTGTGTAATTGTAAAATTACTGGCATCATCACAGCTGTCAGCTGGAAGAAAGCGCTGTTACATTGATACAGAGGACATGAAAAGTAAATTAATAAAAATCCCATATCACTCCCATTTAAGAACTCCTTGAAACTGCCGACATTCCTCTTCAGTCTCCGCTACAGGCTGCTTTCTCATCTCCACTTAAGCCCGCTTCCTTCTTGACAAACACGTTCATTATTCAATTATTTAATGTTCCAGATGGTCTTCTGCTGTTCGAATTGCTAGTAGTAAGTACAATAACTTCCCACACTGTATCCAGCCTTCAGCCACACTTTGCACAGTATGCTTCTAAAGACTAGAATCATACCCTGTGTAATACTTGGCTACCACCCATCCTCGGGGATCACCTACTGTGTGCCCTGTCTGTGGTACATTTAGGGCACGGGTTCCCTGACATTTCACAAACATGATTTAACATCCTGGATCATGGGTGCATGGGGGAAGGCCTAAATACTGACCAGATATGTCCTCAGGGCTAACTTTGGGTGTCTGTGTAGAAGTCAGGATTTAGGAACCTGTCATCATGGCAGAATACACCACCCAGAGAGAGGCGGCCTCATGATGGGATATTGACTAGGTCCTGTGAAAGTGCTTGTCCTGGCAGAGGAGCAGAGGAGGGATCGGCAGCTCCATCAGCACTTCTAGGTACCCACAATAGTGCCACCTCAAGGGGATCCTAGGAAGACCCTCACCCACAGGTGCCTACTGTTCACTCACAATGGTGTGTCATCACTGCCCCATCCCTTCCTCCTGGGCTTCTGTATGAAACCACCTTATCTATGGCTTTTACTTTCTTCCACTTCGTCCTCAGGAGCCAATTGATGGCCTTGGACTCCCATGTCAGAGAGAGGAACTCAAAGAGGTTGATAATGGACTTGTCCTCAGTACCCAGAGAGTCTGAGGCTGCCCCAGAAGGACACCTCTCAGCACCTCTGAGGACCATTAGAGTCTGTCTCCGTCTGGGCTGGAGGACAGCAAGTGTCTATGTACCATTAAAGGAAATGCTCCTTGGGACATGCAGGCTGCAGCATGTGTGAAATTTCACACCTCAAAGATAGCACTTCTGTGCATAGCCAAGCCTGCTCTCCTGCATGTCTGGGTGTCTGAAAGTGTGAGTTATTCTATCCCAAGACCTTTATCATACATTATTTAATTTATTTTCCAGACCAGAAAAAAAGTTTTCTCCCTTTTGCTCATTATCTAAGTCAGTAACTGGGAAGACTATTGAGTCTTTTTCCCCTTAAAGTGTCTTCTTTTACCTAGTGACAAAACCGTCTTGCTTATTTTTCAAAAATACGACAGAAAGGCGTGCAGAAAAAAGAATTTAAACGGCCTGTAATTCCATCACTTAGACATAACTACTGCTAACATTTCGTGGGATTTACTTTTAGTCTTCATGCATATTTAATTTTGGAATGAAGTGGAGATCATACGACTTCCTATAATTTATGCGGCTTCTATTCTGTTTTATTTACAGAGAACCCTATGTTGTAAGTGTGCTCTCGTGCTGACAAATAGTTTTCAAAAATTATTTTTTAATGAGTGCATAATGTTTTAGCAAGTGAATTAAGTGTAATCTATTTAACCAGCCTCCGTTTGAACGCTTAATTTGTCCAGTGTTTTGCTATCATAACATCGACTTCAGTAAGCGTCCTGCCCAGGATTATGTCTTCAGAATTAATCTCTAGGGGTGGATCTGTGTGTGTGTGTGTGCGTGTGTGTGTGTGTGTGTGTGTGTGTGTGTGTGAGAGAGAGAGAGAGAGAGACAGACAGACAGACAGACAGACACAGACAGACAGAGTGCATGTATGTGAATGTGAGTAAGAGTGTGTGTATGTGTGAGTGTGTATGCATGAATGTATACATGAGGGTGTGAGTGTGGAGAGTAAGTGTGTGAGAGTGTGTATGTGTAAGAGCATGTGAGTGTGTGTATATGTGAGTGTGTATGCATGCATGAGTGTGTGCACAAGTGTGTGCATGAGTGTGTGAGTGTGTGTGAGTGAGTGTGAGAGTGTGTATATGTCATGTAGTGTACGGGTCTGTGTGTGTGCATGTGCGTGAGTGCGTGCGTGCGTGCGTGTGTGTGTGTGTGTGATGTGTCTAGGTGCTTGCCTATACCTGTGGGAAGGTCAGTGTTTGACATCAGGTGACTTCTCCCATCACTCTCCAAGTTTCCGTTTTGTTGTTTTTTCCACACAGGTCTCTCACTGTACTTGGCTCTCACTAATTCATTAACGATTATTAACTGACTGGTAACAAGGTCCTGTGATCTTCCTGTTACAGGGCTGAGCCACAGTGCCCCGTTTCATGTGGGTTCTGGGAATCCACACTAGACCTCGTGCTTGAGCAGCGAACACTTTACCCACTGAGCTCTCACCCCAAGCCCCTTTGGACCCTTTTACAAATATATGTTAAAGATTTCCCAATTTGACAAAGGCAAAATGGTGTCTTGATTTAAGACTGTTTGATTATTGGTGGATTTAATTACAGCATTCTTTATAAAATCATATATTTTGGGTGGGGGAAAGATTTTTGCAGCCTTTAGTTCTCTTTTTTAAAGTAGCCCAGGCTAGCCTCAAGCTCACTATGACATCTAGGATTGCCTTGAACTCAGAATCCTCTTGCTTATGCCTCTGGAGTGCCAGAATTGCAGATATTAGCTTCTGAGGTTTAACTCTTAAGAAACCAACTGCAACGGATAAGGAACTTCCTCAGCCACAGTTTCCTGAGAAGCATTCATTGTGGAAAGTCTACAGACATTACTAATTATCCTTGATGTGGTTAGCCTCATCCAATGACAGTTTTCATAGATGGTGAAATTGTCCACAGATTTTTTTCTCTCTCAAGACAATGATGATTTGGTTTTGGAAAAAGCCCTCCCCAAATATTCCTTCATTTTGTGTCAAATATAGATTTTTGCCAAGATCCTGCACTCCCTCTGTCTGTTTGCTATTTTGTACCCCACCAAAACAAAACAAGACAGGAGTCTTAGCTTCTAGAGATTGATGATTTGGACAGATGTGGACAGATAAGACCAGACTAACAAGCCCCCAATGCTAGATATGACACTACACAGTGACGGAAGGCTGCTGAACATGAGCTACGCCAAGCTTGGAGGGCTGGGGAGGGCTCTTGCACTGAATTTTGGGAAGGAGGACAATTATTCTCAGTGTTCTTGCAGGAATTTTCAAACACTGAGAGCTGACAGGATGGGGGCTGTCTATATTCCTTGCCCTTGAATATGCAGAGGCTGTTATGAGTGCTGTGATAGCTGGAATGTGCAGAGGAATGCTTCATGATTGCCAAGGTTAGACCACAAAAGGTGACATGGATTCTTCTTGATGCCCTCAGGCTGCAGATATAAGCGTTGGAGCCACCACACGAGAGTCTGGCCACCCGGCCCTCCTGAACTAGGAAAGTAAAGTGGGGACAGAGAGAGCCCTGGGGAGCAACAGTGGTTCTGCTTCCTGTCAGGTCCTTCTAGCCTAGACTCTGGACACACGATGGAGTTATCTCTAGAGGGCTTATCTAGTCACAGTCAAAGTCTTTTATCCAGGAATAAAGGGATGTGTTCCAAGAACTCGTCATTAGTACATTGCTTCCCTGAGTGAATGAACATTACAGAGCGTATTTATGTCAACTAGCACAGCTATGATGTGATGAGGCAATAGAATCCTATGGGTCCACCACCAAGCATGTGCCTTGTCACAGTCCAAAACGACATTATGGAGTGCATGGCAGTCCTAGAATCTGACCAAGAACTCCCTAACTAACCACAGTGAAGGCTCAGAATCATGAGTGTTCAGGTAATAAAATACTCACGGTTCTAAATCACTTGGTTTGAGATTTTTCAATTACCAATAACTGGGGCAGAAGCCATAAGGAGAGAAGCCATTTAGGCCGAGGGGACACCCTGAGAATTTCTCCCTTAAAGCTTCCATTTATTTTTATGCTATTATCTGTCCACTGTACTCTGACAGTTCCTGTGGCTCTAACTGAACGCCCCTCCCCAAGTTGAGGTAGACATTCCTGCTTCCTGAACAGTAATGCTGCCTATCCTACCCGAATCTCAAACTTGGTGTATCCTGATGATGTATAGCTCCTGGCCTTAGTGTTTGTGCGCATGGCTGTACCACGGTCCTAGTTTCCTAGGCTGTTAGTCTTTGTGGTTTCATTGACTGCTTCTTCTAATCCTTCACACCTACCCCCCCACACACACACACTCAGGAATCCTTTCACCGTACCTTATGCCTGTTATTCAAACAACTTCCCTGTGGGTCTTCACCAGCTTCAGCCACTTCACTACTTTATGCAGTTGGGACCAAAGGACACTCAAGGTTGTCCTTTGACCTCCACAAACATGCACATACACACACACACACACACACACACACACACACGCCAACTTCCTGTCAATTTTTTGACAAAGCTGAAATGGCAAAAAGGAGAAACAGGAGAGACATGACTTGTAACTTGAAGAATAGAGAAGGCAGATTCAAAGTTCACAATAGAATGCAGCTACGTCTGTATTTCCTGAACACCCCAACGTTGTGTCAGCATGTGTCCTACAGTCCCGAGCAATTGTCACTGGCAGGATCACAGTCCCTGCAAGTCACAAGGATGCTCTCTTTTCCTTCTGTGTGGACAGATTAAGGTAGGGCTGAATAAAGATGTGGAGAACACAGGGCTGGCTCTGGACAGTGAATGACAGTGAGGGGCTGGGGACGGTTGGCAATGCAGACCTAGAGGTCTGTCCATGGAATACGAGCAGTGGCGAGTGGGTATGTGGCCTGGGTGGATAGCAGTCAGTGAGCTGCTCTGAGAAGCTGTGTCAGATTCACCGCTGAGAAGCTCAGACTTGGCTCTCTCCAGGAGACTTTCCATGCTCATCTCCTTCAGTGTACATGTGTGCTTGTGTGTGCAAGTGTGCGTGGAGGCTGGAGGTCAATGTCATGTGTCTCAATTGTTCTCCACCTCTCGGTCAGTCTGGAGCTCACGGATTCCAATCTCTGGTTACCTCCTCAGTAAGAGATTACAGCTGCTGCCATGCGCAGCCTTTTCTGATGAGTCGAACTCAGGTCTTTCTGCCATCTCTCCAAGCCTTACTCCTTCCTTTGAAAGTGGGAACTACAAGTTCCCCACTCCCAGCATTCTTCTTCCTCTGCTGGCATTACTGAATTATTGGCAACAGCAGAGCAGGACAGGGGCAGTCAAGTGGATGGTGTGGGGGAGGTGCGGGAAGTGTCTTGATTTCTAGGATCAGTCATTGGTTCCACAGTGGTGATGCATCCAATTTGAAAAGACACACACACACACACACACACACATACACACACACACAGAGAGAGAGAGAGAGAGAGAGAGAGAGAGAGAGAGAGAGAGAGAGAGAGAGAGAGAGAGAGTCTTTTTTGGTTGAGTTATCGAATAGGACAGGATCAGATCCTGTGAGCCAGGGTGAGCTTGGAAAACGTGCAGATCAGGACAAAGGGTCTCCTAAAAGTGCCAAGCCTGGGAAGCTTGGGTTTGGCAAGGAATGTTTGGACGGTGTTGAGAACAGTTCCTCTCAGGGCCTTGGCCGCCATGGCTGTTGGCTTCTTCCAAGAACTCGTCACTGGGGACCTCTTGTGTACATGCTGGCAGGTAGGTCCACCTGTAGAAGAAACTTGCTCTGGGGGTTGAGGTCACTTTGGAACAAATATCTGCAGTTTATATAGAAATGCCAGTCAATTCCGGGAACACCGTCTGGCACTCAGTGCAGTGGGATGGGCACTGGAGAGATTTGGTATTCATTCACCACAGCTGCTAGCTGAGTTTCTTCGGTGTGACAACCTATAAGAGGTTAGGGAAAGGTGGGGGTTGGGAAGGTAATCAGTCCTTGACTTCAAAGAATTCACTGTTTGTAAGGGGAGACAGACTAGTAAGTGGTGATTTCAGATGAGTGTGGGCACACAGGGAGGCATCAGGTAAGTAAAACGTCTAACTCAAACCTGGGCATTCATGTACTTTCTGGCAAGACTCCTGATAATTCACTGAACACAGGAAAGCAATCTGTGCTCCCCAAAGTCAGACCAGAAAGTTTTCTGAACAGGACCAAAAGGCCCAGATGGTCTTACGAATCTCAAGCTTTAGGGATGTCCATGGTATTTCAGGGAGCAGCCAGCCCAGTAATACAGACTAGGGCAGGAATATGCGTGTCTCAGAGTGACTGTGCCACTGAGGTCTCTGATTTAGTGATCCTTGCTGGTGCCATGTCAGTCTACCAGTAGGAGTGATTAAGGAGCTAGACCTGGTGTCTAATTGTCAAGATGTCTAGACTGACAAACATGGGAAACATGGAACACTGTCTCCTCAATCTCCAGGTGAGAGGTATCCATTAGGTAGAATTCAGAAGTGTGAAGGCTACTCTTATGGGTCAGCACAGCCTCTTTCCAACTCCTTCTTCTCTCCCTATTATGTTCTCAAGATTCCATGGTTACTAATCTGACTGGCCAAAATCCAGAACCCTGAGGCCCACATGACTGCACCTGTCGATAAGCTGGGGTGTTACTGCACTTCAAAGGCATCCATCTGCCCATTGCACTTTCTCTTTCCTTCTTCCTACTTTGATTCCAGGAAGGTCTAAGCCTTTATTGGCCATGCGTTTGCCTTCTGCCTGGATAGAGTGATCAGAGCCAGGCCAGGCTTCCACCTCAGCACTGGACTGGCCATGTCTCCCTAACCCTGAACAAGAATGTTGAGGTGTGAGTTAGATCAGTACCTTTTGGAATGAGTACCTACATGTACTAACCCCAGATTTAGATTTAGATGGAGGGGAATGAAGGACCTCATTTAGACTCCAGCCGTCTAATAGAGTCATCCCTTCCCCAGCTTCTGCGTGCGAGTGCCTACCAACAGGCTAATAACAAATGGGGTTTTATCCTTTCACCCCTCTTTATATGGGATCTCAAGGGGCAAGGGATGATTGGCAGGATGGCATTTTAGCCTTCCTGGGGCCTTGGCTATAATACCATTATGGTATTTGTAATTCTACTGGAACATTAGCTCCAGCCTCTAATGGCCCCCTGTAGAGGGAAAGCCAAGCTTTGTGCTTATGGGCTTGTTGGACCAAGCCCAAAGTCCTTGGGCTTTTCCTAGACATACTGGCCCAGCATCAGGAAACAGCAGTGAACAGACAGACTGGGCAACTCATAGCTCTGGGTGAAAGTAGCAGCCATGTCCTCAGCCTTCCAGGGGCAGACAGCTGTGCCAGGGACTCAGCCTTACCTGAGCAGCAGTACTGCTGCGGGCATCTGGCAGGGTTTGCATCAGGTATGCCAACTGGCACTGGGTAGAAAGATGCCTGTGGAGGACAGAGAACATGTAGCTCTTCTTTGGAATGCTCTCGAAGGGAACCCCCCCTCCCAAAAAATGTCATGGACAACTGAATAATGGCCTCCAAAAACGTCTATGTCTTATGTCTCACACCTGAACTTGTGCATGTGCTGTTATACAGGAAAAAAAAAGAGAACTTTACAGAAAATAAAGTTGTAGGTATTAAGAAACATTTCTACAAAATGCTCTTGAGTATCCATAATTCCTCAGTGTTTATCATCTGGGACATTCCTGGTGTTGATTGTTCATGTGCCTGTGTTCTCTCTCTCTCTCTCTCTCTCTCTCTCTCTCTCTCTCTCTCTCTCCCTCACTCTCCCTCTCCCTCTCCCTCTCCCTCTCCCTCCCTCTCCCTCTCCCTCCCTCTCCCTCTCCCTCTCTCTCTCTCCCATCTCAGTCTCTCTACTTTCTCTCTACTTCCTCCTCCTTTTCCTCCCCCTCTTCTTCCTCCTCCTCCTCGTTCTCCTCCTGTTACTTCTTCTGTCCCTCTTCCTCTTTATGTTGGTTTTGCCTTAGAGCCCACACTGGTCTTAAACTTACAATCCCCCTGTGTTAGCCTTCCAAGTACTATGGTTACAGGCAATGCCACCACACCCAGTAGCTATCTGTGTTTTCTTAAAGACCAGTTAGGTGGGATTCCTAAAAGGCAAACCGTGGAATCAGGGACAGAGCCCAGTGCTAAAGCATTTGTCTAGCATGAGCAAGGTCATGGGTTCAATCCTCAGCATTGAGAAAAAAAATCCACTACCCCTCAACCAGGCCCCAAAACTGGGGTCTTCACAGGGATACTCCGTAGCCTCTTGTACTCTGGTTGTGAACAAGTGACCGCTTCTTGCTTATCCACCACTTTCATAGGTGATATTTGTGATAGCCTTGGTCTCTAGCCTCAGATCAATAGCTTTATGGATGAGATGACTCCTCAGCTGCCCAGAAGCCTTCTGAGTAGAAAGAAAAGTCCGTGAACAGGGGACAGGTATAAGTGCTCTTGAGCCCCAACTCAGGGTTGTGGCAATCGAGTATAGCTGTACTTCCAGGGTCTACAGACCAAGATGTCAGCTGACAAATCTTTGAGTTCTCCTACAGATTGAGTTATAGAGAACGGCTATAAAGAATGATGTCAGCTCCTGAATATGGCATGTTCTTGCTTATATGCGGATGTAAACATTACTCTCAGAGAAGTAGAGGATATAGGATGCTGCTCACAGCTGGATGAATGGGTATAGGATATAGCTGGATAAGAAAAGTACCTTCTGCTCTTCTGTGATTTAGTGGGGTAACTGTGACTGACAACAATTAGTTGAACATTTCAAGATGGCTACTAGGATTCTGAATGGTCCCAAACACAGAGAAATGATGTCTCTCGAAAGATCTGGGTATGCTGATGGCTCTGATCTGATCTTTACACTGAGTATTAAAATATCACTCTAGACCCCACATACTATGTGTCAATTAAGAATTGAAATATATTTCAAAAATATAGTCATAGGTTTAAGCAAAGAATTACATTGACTCTGAGATGCAGAAACATGAGAGAAAAGTCTAGTTCTTCCTGAGGGACCACGTTGCATACCAGCAATTTGGTGGCCAGAGGATGTGTTTTTCTATTTGTCTCATTTGGAGTACTTTTTGTAAAGAAAAAGGAGAAAATTCATTGGATGAACTGGGGACTATCACTTACCCTACTTGTCACCAAAGTAGCCTGTCTACTCAGTTGATATGAAACCTGTACTCCTGACATCCAACCAAGCTGCCTGGGGTCGTATGAGTGGTGACAATTTTGGAGGAAAATCAAAGTCATACTTCTCTCCACCAAATGAATAAACTAGGAGAGGGCAGTCATGGGTAGATTCCAGTCATCCAATTTAAGTCCTAACGGAAGGCTCAGTTATTAACCAAAATGACAAAAGAAGTCAGGGTCCTTGTTATATGTTGGAGCATCTTTTGGGTGTATGACCAGGAGTGGCATGCTCCACTATGCTCATAGCAGCATTATTTGTAATAGCCAGAAGCTGGAAAGAACCTAGATGTCCCTTATCAAAGGAATGGATACAGAAAACGTGGTACATTTGCACAATGGAGTACTACTCAGCATTAAAAAACAAGACTACATGAAATTCTTAGACAAATGGATGGAACTAGAAAATATCATCCTGAGTGAGGTAACCCAATCACAAAAGAACACACATGGTATGCACTCACTGATAAGTGGATATTAGCCCAAAAGTTTGGAATATCTAAGAAAAACTCACAGATCATATGAAGCCCAAGAAGAAGGAAACTAAAGTGTGGATGCTTCCTTCCTTCTTAGAAGGGAGAACAAAGTACTCACAGGAGGAAATACAGGGACAAAGAGTGGAGAGGGACTGAAGAAAAGGTCATCCAGAGACTGCCCCACCTGGGGACCCATCCCATATGCAGCCACCAAACCCAGTCCCTATTGCTGATGTCAAGAAGTGCTTCCTGACAGGAGCCAGATATGGGTGTCTCCTGAGAGGCTTTGCCAGAGCCCTACTGACACAGATGAGGATGGTTGCAGCTAACCATTGGACTGAACAAGGGCACCCCAATGGAGGAGTTGAGAAAAGACTGAAGGAGCTGAAGGGTTTTGCAACACCATAGGAAGAACAACAATATCAACCAACCAGACCCCACCAGAGCTCCCAGGGACTAAACCACCAACCAATGAGTACATATGGAGGGACCTATGGCTCCAGTCACATATGTGGCAGAGGATGGCATTGTCCAGCATCAGTGAGAGGAAAAGCCCTTGGTCCTGTGAAGGCTTGTTTCTCCAATGTAGGAAAATGCCAGGGTGTTGAGGTTGGAGTGGGTGGGTGGGAGTGGGAGCATCCTCATAGAAGCAGAGGGAGGGGAGGGGATTTGGAAGAGGGAAGAAAGGGGATAACATTTGAAATGTAAATACATAAAATATCCAAGAAAAATAAAATTATTTTTTAAAAAAAAATGAAGTTGAGGTCCTCCTCCTAGGAACTTAAGCAAATGGCAGACCCAGACAGAGCAAGCATCAATTACCAACAAGGGGATAAAAACTCAGCATGGAACCTATGCAAAAAAGCATCTACAAAGAAGAGCATGGTGGGAAGAGGATGGATGAAGAGAATGCTTCAGAAGAATGGCAAAGCCTTGGACTGGTGAGGGGCTGGGGCTCAGCCTTTCATGAGCTACTGGTGGTGAATACATTTATCTAGTCCCTGTCTCAAGGGCCCGAGGATGGTAGGAACGATCGTGTTAAATGAATGTACCTTTGACCCAGAAACACCATCACCATCTCTCATCATCTACCCACGGCAATAATTGCCAAAGCATACGAAACCCTGAAGACAAAGATTTCACTCGACATTTTTTTTGTATGATGCTGAAAAATACTGGTTCATCAGTAGCATTAAAATTATCTTTGGGGGGGGTGGGGGGAAAAATTATCTTTGAAAGTATTGGTGGTCCTAGAGTCACAAAATGACAGTGTCGATCTGGATCTGATGACATGGGAATTCACTGATGGCACTTGGGATTAGGCACATGAAGGAGGTGACAGCCAGCAGGGTGCCCTTTGTGTGCTGTGTTAATAGGTGCCCATCCAGGGAAAGCTGGACTCACATCCACCCCAACAAGTGGACCTGCCTCACGCTTTGTACTTGTCTGTATGATCTCAATATTTATAATGAACACAGGTCTTTAAAAAGAACAAAGCTGTTCCCAAGCTATAGAAAGAAGAATGTGATAGGAGACTTAATCCAGCAGATGTCACGGACCCGTAGCTGACGAGTTGGAGTATGTCAGTTATTGTTGAGACAGGTGGGGATGACATCAGTGCCTATCACACATTTTCATCTGAAACATATAAATGAGTGCTTGCTTGCCGATTTTAGCATAGCGATATGTATGATATTTTCTTTTTATGTTTCACAAAACTAGGGTTCTGAGTTCAGAGTCTTTCTCTGAAACATTTTACACTGATTTTTTTTTTATTTTAAATTCACCTTTACCAAGGAAGCAATTATATTGGTCATGGTCCTCCTGGGGAAATCAAACCAGTGGAGATAGATAGATAGATAGATAGATAGATAGATAGATAGATAGATAGATAGATAGATATAGACAGACAGACAGACAGACAGACAGATAGGACAGGACAGGACATTTATTAGATTGACCTATAAGACATGAACCAGATAGACCAACAATGGCCATCTAAACACTGGAGAAGCTCAGATCCCCATAGCTTCTTGGTCCTTGAGGCTGGATGCTGCAACACTGAAGCTCTGAAAGATTCCCACAGAGTCACTGGTATTAGCTAGAAAGGCTCTGGTGTGAGCAGGGGGTGGATGGCACAGAGTATTTACACTTACCAGCCAGATGCGATGGCAAAAGCAGCCCTGCTTTCCCCTCAGACCTCTTTATATCTAGGCCAATACCAGAAGGTGATGCCCACTCTAGGGGAGGCTGTCTCCCTCAGGTAATCCTTCTAGAAAACAGCCTCACCGAGGCATGGCTGTTAACCGATCCCAGATTCAACCAGGTTGATAAAGCAAGGGTTAGCCCTCACAGAGAACATCCTGTTCTCTCTTCCTTTCTTAGCTCTGAATTGAGCATGGACAGTTGCAGCTACAGAGAGAGCTCAGTGGTTAAAAGTGTTCACTTCTCCTACAGAGAGGCCTGGGGTTCAGTGCCCAGCACCCACACTGGACAACCATTGGATTACCATTGACTCTAGCTCCTGGGATCTGATGCCCTCTCAGATCTCCTGGGATCTGACTGCCTCAGATGTCAAAAGACTTGCACGCACATGCACACACATACAAGAACATATACAGCATAAAATAAACCTTTGAAAACATGGATTCCTGAGATCCACTGCAGTAACTAGCAGCTGGCATTGTTCCCTGGGCATTGTAGTCTGTTAGCATGGCTGCTGCTGTCCCTGGAGGCGGCTGCCTCTGTCAAACATTGTTGCCATCGCACCCTGCTCATCCCCCAGGTTCCATGTTGTTAAAGCTGTACAGTGTCGGTAGCAAAATAAAGGGAGGACCTCTACCCGCGACTTGTCCCTCTCCTGAAGAAGATCCATGGGCTGATCAATTGTCAACTTGTCTGCATCTAGAACGGTCTAGAAGACGCGTCTGGAAGGGAGTTTCTAGATTGAATGAATTGAGGTTGGAAGCTAGGGTTTCAGACTAAACACAAAGGAGAAAGTAAGCTGAGAATCAACGTTCATCCCTCTCTGCATCCTGACTGCATATACAACGTGGCCGGCCACCTCATTTCCTAGTGTCCTGCCTTCTCTGCTGGACGACAGCCCCTGAACTGTGAGCTAGAATAAACCCTTCTCCCTTAAGTTGCTTTTGCCAGATATTTGTGCATAGCAACAAGAAGAGTAGCTAATAGAGTTGTCACAACCATGCACTGGGCTGATTCCCCACCCCAACCTAGCCAAGCTTTCTGTGACATCTCTGAAGGTGTTTCTAGAAGGGCCAGCTACGGGCTAATGCTGTGCCCCAGAATGAGCAGCACCGCTTGATAATGACCCAGATATAAAAGGGTCTGCAGGGGAATCAGGTCTGCCTTTGCCTGTCTGCCTTTCAGTAAAGCCCTTTCCACTCAGGTCCACGTAAATGGACCAGAGCCACAGGAGACTGGCTGAGACAAGTCTGAGTGAAGGATATCCACCTATATATGGAGTTACCTATTATTTAAAAACAGTGCAACAGCGGGGTTGGGGATTTAGCTCAGCGGTAGAGTGCTTACCTAGCGAGTGCAAGGCCCTGGGTTCGGTCCCCAGCTCCGAAAAAAAGAAAAAAGAAAAAAAAAGTGGAACAGCTTGCAATTTTTTCCTCTAAGCACTCATTTTTAAATTAATTGTGTATACGTGTGACTGAACAGTGCGGCGGTCCACGGAAGCCAGAGCATCAGTTCTTTGGAATTCACCTGGTTAACAGGTGGTTGTGAACTACCCAGTGTGAGTGCTGAGAACTGAGCTCAGGGCCTCTGTAAGAGCTGCGCATGCTGGTAACCACAGAGCCATCCCCCACCATCATGCCTCTCCCCTCACAGGCTCCTACCCCTCCGACCAAGAGGCAACTCTCAAGTTCTCCAGACACAGATTACACAGAACACTCATGCATTTGAATCAGCTCTTCCTGTCGCAAGCATTTTTGAAGAAGATTATTGACTATTTTGACCTCTAAACAAATAAATCTTATCTTATGATAAACTTCAAACGTATTCTTGGGCTGGAGCAGGAGGTCAGTGAAGAGCCCTCACATGCACGAAGTCCTAAAGGCAGACCTTAGTCTTACCAAAGACAAAAATACAAATACTGTTTATAAAATATGCAAATACACAAAAGAAAGGGACAACAAAGAAAAGAAACTTTTTTGTGATCCCATTAATTACAAGTCATCGCAACGTCTTGATTTGTTTTGTCTGGTTTTGGAGACAGGGTTTCTCTGTATAGCTCTGGCTATCCTAGAACTCACTCTGTAGTCCAGGTTAGCCTCAGACTCAGAGATCCACCTGCCTCTATCTCCCAAGGGCTGATATAAGAGGCACGTGCCACCATGCTTGGCTGTTTTGATGTTTTTAACTCATCCATTGTCTGATATTTTTAAGGTCATGCTGTTTATATACTTTTATGCTCTGCTTTCTGGATGGCCTACCATGGTCTCAGAAGCTATTTCCCTTGATACCAAAAACTATTTAAAAATAAACTAGTATACTTTATTTTTTAAAGATTTATTTTTACCTTGTTTTCTAGTTGCTTTTTTTCCTTTTTAAGCGTGTGTGTGTGCATGTGTGTGTATGTGTGTGCGCGTGTGCGTGTGTGTGCATGTGTGTAATTGTTCAGGAGACCAGAAGAGGGTATTAGATCCTTTGGAGCTGGAGTCACCATGGTTGTGAGCCACCTGACATGGGACCATGTCTTGAGTCCCCTAGAAGCGTAGAAAGTACTCCAACCACCGGTCTACCTCTCAGGCCCCTACTTTTACTTTCATTTATGTGCCCGTGTATTCCTAAATCACACATGTGGATGCCTCTGGAGACTACAAGGGGGCATTGGGTCCCCTGGGGCTGGAGTGACTGGGAGTAAGAGATACTGACCTGGGCTCTGGAAAGAGAATTCCATTCCTCTGGAAGAGCAGCAAGCGCTCTGAACCACTAGGCTGTCTCCTCAACCCCTACTTTCAAAAATTGAATGAAACCCATTATGGGAATCAGGGATTTTTTTTTTCTGGATACTAGAGGCAGAGATGCAGCCAGGCCTCAGGGCTAGATTAGGAAGAGTTCCCTATGGAAATAGGACACGAGAAAACCAAAATACCCCAAGCTCCCCAATCTGCATCCACTTCTTCCTCAGACTCTACATTTCCCCTTTCCTCACATCTTGGCTTTTGTAAAATTACACACCATTTGGCCTCTCCTGCAGATACAAATCCATGGAATCCGGAAGGAAATTGATCTCTTGTGGTTCTGACCAGAAGACCTCCTGATTGGCCAGAAGACATCCTGATTGGACGAATTCCGAACAGGGGCTAAGCCTGGTTGTTAGCAGCCGGGAGGACCATGGTGATCTCTCTACTCATATTAAATAAGGAAGAGCAGCAAGATGAAGGCTTAACAATGAGGGGACCCCCAGAACACTGGGAACAGGCTTCATTTTGTCAGGGCGCATGACACCCCACCAGTTACCAAACCATTTTGTCTATCGTGTTTTAATCTGTACACTTAAGTTGATACTGGTTTGGAGGAGGGGGTTGATAGGTTGCATCATCCTACCTCCCAAGAGCATATTAGTCCTGGATCCTACACAACCAGGGTGCAAACTTGTACTTGCTCACAGATACCTTCTGATGGGACTAATGGGAATGGCTATGCTATGTTTGTCAGGACTAGAGGCTGGTCACCTAGGCCCCAAGCAGGGAGCTTCCTGCGTGCAATCCTTTTCTCTGGGCAAAGCTTCAACTTGTCCACAATATGAGAAGCTCCTCATTCAGTGGAATTAATGGCTGGTAAATTTTCATGAAGGAGAGGAAATACATCTTCCCATCATGAATAACCAATCTGCTGCAGGGGTCCTCGTGGAGGAAACAAGGCTTGGGTTTTGTAGGCACTGGATGGTTTTTATGGACATTAATGACATTCACAATTATGCATGTGTCGATTGCATATTTCATGGTCTGAGCAAATTGCCTGGAGGGGTCGAGAAGGCATATTCCCTAGGATCACAGGAGTAGGAAGGTCCATTATCAGAGAATTTTATCTTCTTCTAAAGCATTAATTGTTGGTCACTGACTTGGTGATACAATCAGAAATGAAACAAAGTCCCGTGTATTTTATGTGCTTCTGGCGGTGGCTTCCTTGGTCTCGGCAGCTCACAAAGAGCCTTGAGGGCGTTTGGGTCAGGGTCCTTGCTGGGGTCTGGAGCTGAGGTTGTGTTACATGACCATCTGTTCCTTGCTGATTTGTACACAAGAGCAGTAGAGCCATTTCCTGCCTCATTCAGGAAGAAATTCTTCCAGGCCCTGCATCCTTAAAACTGGCTTGGAGGAAAGGGGGAGTAATGGGGAGAAGGCACAAGTGGGGAAAGGGAGAGGAGGCTGCACAGAGGAGAGATTTGTGGGGAGGGAGGAATAATAACAGGAAAAAATGTCTGAAACTTCGTGTGTGTGTGTGTGTGTGTGTGTGTGTGTGTGTGTGTGTGTGTGTGCTAAATGCTCATATAAAAGGGGGAAATGCTCCTCAGGGGTGTCCAGGAGACCCACAACACAGTACGAGTGTTTGCCAGTGTTCTTGCCAATCAGAACATGATGGCACGATCTTAGTGTTGAGGGCACTACATACTTTGGTCACAGGATGTGGAGAAATCAAGTTGGTATTAATCAGAAAGCTTCCTCCCTGCTGAGTAGCTTCCAGAGGCCTCTGGAAGAGAAAGGTCACCAAGAGTCTTACCCAGATAGGAACCCTGTGAACTATAATTATGACTGTCATATCAAGATAGGTCCATGGATGCAAACACAGCGTGAGTGTCACTCCCATACTGTTCCGCTGCTTACAGTCTCAGAGGGTGAGAGTCCATGACCCTCAGGACAGCGGACTGGCAGGGATGACACTGGAGCACTAGCTGAGAGCTTGTATCATGAGTCACAAGTTGAAAGCAGAGAAAAATCAAGCCAGCACTCAACTGTGGAGCCATCTCTCCAGCCCCATCAGAATTCAAGCCAGCAAGCAAACAAACAAACAAAAACCTCCCGGTGATTATTTTGTGCAGCCAAGGTTGAAAGGTTGAAAGCCACCTTCCAATTCCCTGGTCTTTAGCATTAAAGCCTGTGGTTTATGAACACATTGATCAAGGCTTGTTCCAGCACATCTCTGCTGAGTGCTGCGTGGGCTGGGGGACTCAGGGGTGGGGGCGGGGGATGGGGTATGTACATGAGCCCAAGGATGACTGTTGTGAGTCAAGGCAGGGCATCTGGCCCCCAGAGGAGGCGCTGGACAGTTGCAGTCCCTCAGAGTGACAAAACAGCCTGGGGCAGGGAAGACACTAGGATGCTCACAGACCAGGGTCCCTGTCAGCACAGCTACAGCCCTGGCACCTATGGGCATAGGACGGCTTTACATTACCATGGCTACTCTGGGGAGCACTCCTTCCCCCCAGAATCTAGTGTAAGTGCATCTGAGCTACAACCCCAAGCAATGTGACCGGAATATTGAAATCTGGAAATCAAAATATTGATCCCTAAAGATCAAAATCTTTAAAAGATAATTCTGGAAAGAAAAAATTTTTAATTATTTTCGGAACATCTAGTCACATTTTTAAAAGGAGCTTAATTTGAAAAACTAGAAACACCAACCACAGAACATTTCATAATCTATTGTATGGAATAGCTAGGTGATAATAATGAACATATTATTTTTAATTAAATTCTAGTTAACATACAAGATAGAGTGCTCATTATACTTTTGTATGTTATCATAGCAACTTATTCATACCTGACTCCCCCACTTTAACTAGCCTCCCTCTTCCCTATGAGTAGTCCTGCTTTCAACGTGTGTGTGCATCTGTGTGTATTTTTGTGTATCTGTGTGTATTTGTGTGTGTCTGTATCTGTGTCTGTATGTTTGTATCTATTTGTGTCTCTATGTATATGTGTCTGTGTGTGTCTATGTGTATGTATCTTCTGTGCGTGTATCTGTCTGTGTGTGTTTGTATGTGTCTGTGTGTGTCTATGTGTATGTATCTTCTGTGTGTGTATCTGTCTGTGTGTTTGTATGTGTCTGGTGTGTCTATGTGTGTGTGTGTATCTTCTGTGTGTATGTATTGTCTGTGTGTGTCTATGTGTGTGTGTGTATCTTCTGTGTGTATGTATTGTCTGTGTGTGTCTATGTGTGTGTGTGTATCTTCTGTGTGTATGTATTGTCTGTTGTGTCTATGTGTGTGTGTATCTTCTGTGTGTATGTATTATCTGTGTGTGTTTGTGTGTGTACCTGTGTGTGTCTGTTTTTGTATGTGTTTGTGTGTGTGTGTGTGTGTGTGTGAGACACAGAGAGCAAGCACTTTTTGGTGCTGTGGTAAATCACCACAGCTAAGGTACCTTATAGAAGGAAGAGTTTATTTGCACTTACTATTCCAGAAGGAGATACCATAATGCCAGGGAAAGTGAGTGTGGCAACAGGAAGCTGGAGCAAGAAACTGAAAGATCGTATTTCCAACCACAAGCACAAAGCAGAGTGAATCCGATGTAAGATGAGACTATGAGCTCGCACCGCCCGCCTTCAGTGGTGAACTCCCTCCAGCGAGTCCACAGCACCTCCACACACAATGCCACCAACTGGGATCGAGTGTTTAATACCTGTGCCTAGCTACCGCAAACACATCAAATCTAGAGCCAGTGAGTGAGAGTTAGTGTGCAATACTTATCCAAGTTGGCCTTATTTTGCTTACCATGATGACCTCCAGTTCCAAACACTTTCCTGCAAATGGCATAATTTCATTCATCCTTACGGCTAAATAAAACTCCACTGTAACATATGTTCTTTGCAAGGCACTAGCATTCAGACTTACCGACGATTGTATGGGTGTATTATGAGTGTACAAATTATATTAATAAAATATAGTTTATCAGAGGTTTTGAGTTCAGTTCCCAGCAACCACATGGTGGCTCATAAAATATAATTTAAAAATTAAAGTGTACATATATATATATTACAATAATATTAATGTGTACCTAGATTTGTAATTTTTATATGAAATCCTACAACAGGCGATATTGGTGATACTGACAAAAACAAAAAACAATTACAAGTACAGTTGCCCAAAATGCCAAGGTGGGCAAACTTTTTAAATGTTTTAGATTTTTTGTATTTATCATTGTTTTTATCGTCATTGTTGTTATTGTTATTATTATTATGACTTTACCATACATGGTGGTGCATGCTTTTAATCCCAGAACTAAGGAAACAGAGAAAGGCAAACCCCTGAGTGTGGGGCCAACCTGCTCTGCACAGTGTGCCCCAGTACAGCCAGGTCACATAGTAAAGTCCTGGCTCCCCCAAATTCTGTTATTATATTTATTTGTTTGGTAGGTGGTACTGCATGTCTTGGCTCGCTCAATGCAAAGAGAAAAAAGACTCCAGAAAGTTGTCCTCTGGCCTCCACACACGCTGAGGACCAAAGTCAGGCCATCAGCCTGCCAGCAAGCGCTTTTACCTGCAGAGCCACCTCTCCAGCTCAATCTGGCAAATTTTTATCTCTCACAAATGTAGGTCTACAAAAGGCACGTATCTTCATTTACTGAGGACATTGCAATATCCCTTGTTTGTTTGTGAGATCGGATCTCAAGCTTGACTAGAAGCTGAAACTGGCCTTGAACTCCTGGTCCTGCCCACGTGCTTGGGTGGTGGGTATGTGACCCCATGTATGATGTCCCCCCATGTATGATCTTTGTTTACATGTGCACACAGTCAGTGCTGTGACAATGCAGCCTTGCAGAGACAAATTTGCAAAAGTACAGTGCATAAAATGAATGAGAACTGTAAAAGTCTCTACAGAACTAGTACTGGACAAACATGAGAATTATAGAAATAATGCTAATAATGAGAGTGAACTTAGAAACCTCAACAGAATAATCCATGAGAACTGGCTAGCACTCATGACCAGTAACCATGGGCATTAGTTTGGTTGTTTTGGGTTTAACTTTTTTTTAAATAGGGTCTCTATAATCTACAGTCCTGGCTGTCCTGGAACTCACTTTGTAGACTGAAGTGGACCTCAGACTCAGATTGGCCTGCCTCTGCCTCCCAAGTGCTCAAATTAACAGCATCCAGCACCATGCCTAATTTAGTCTCTGTGTTTTTAAAGTACTATACTGTGATAAATATCTGCTCTCTTTTCACTTTCTAATTTTCTTTTTTAGGGTAAGACTCTCCTCAGAGAACGCATTCATACTAGATTTCTGCCTAGTGTGGCTGTTTTTTGCAGTTCTGTGGTCCCAGGTACAACAGGGAAAAGATTACCATTAACTGTTCTGCTCTTCCCCAGCATGCATCCACGTGGTTCTGGGAACTGACCGATCTGGTCTGCATCCACTCACTCCTACACAGGCCACAGAGTTGTCAAGACCCAGACTGGTAGTGTGGCCGCAGTGATAGCGTGAGGTAGAGACCGTTCAGATGCAGCAGGAACCCACTGTACCAGTTCCTAGAAGGTCCTTGCTGGAGGCCAGGACTCAGGAGAGATCTCTGTTATCTCCTAGATAAGCTCCTGCCTAGAGGCTCCTGTTACAACTGACACTGGCAGGAGGCACCTGGACACCTGACTGGGCCACTTGTACTAAACAGATCATCCCTTCCCCATGCTTCACCCCAGTTTATCTCATAAGACCTCTAAAAGGCCCCAGCTTGATGGCGCCCTGTTTCCTGGGACATCCCCTCTCCTTCTCCCTCTTAAGTTGCCACCTAGATCTAGAATAAAGTATTCTAGAATTTAAAAGTTTAAGAATAAGACTCTTTCTGAAATTGACTCTCTGTGGTCTGTGAGTTTCATTCTTCAAATTCCCAAGACATGAAACTGAAAGCCCTGGCTCAAGGGCTTTGGTGGTCATGGAGGAGTTTCTGGGAAAGGCTCCATTGTTCTTCAAGACATCCCAATATTCCCTTATCAGCAGCACTCCCATTGGGCACATAATTGCTTTCAAAGCAGTCAGTGACATCCCTGGCTTTTTCAGACAAACATTGATCTGATTCATTAACAGCAGCTGGAATATTTGCAATTGGCAACAATGCAGTGCACAGAAATAACGCATTCTAACGAACAAGGTTGAAGGGGCTGGAGATATGGGTCTGTGGGTAAAGTACTTGGTGCACAAACATGAAGCCCTGAGTTCAGATTGTTAGCACCCACATAAAAGCCAGATGTAGCAGCCCACATCACTAACCCCAGCTCTGGGAAGCAGACAGGAGGATCTTTAGGGTCCACTAGCCAGATTGTCAAATTGGTGAGTCTAGGTTCCCTGAGAAGATGCTATATCCAAAAATAAGGTGGAAGGTGATAGAGGAAGACACCAGTGCCAGTCTCTGTCCCCAAACATATGTGTGCATGGACACACACAAAGACACTACCATATAAATAACCTAAAAAGACAAAGTAAAATTCTTATTGTTGTCATAGCACATGGTTGATCTCCCAGAATTCAGCTTTTCATACTTTTCATATAGTTTTGTAATTGGAATTTTAATTTTCACAAGTCAAAGTTATAGCTTGCAGGATGGCAACTGTCAGGATAGTGACGGTATTAGAAGTCAGTATTCAGTTCAAAGCGAGGCTGAGTAGTCAATGAGTTTCACAAGAAAACATGCTTCATGAGCTGTTAAGGAGTCAGGCACTATACCAGACCACTAGGTAGACAGGGTCTACTACTACAAGCGGATTTGGCTGTAGGGAAAGATTTGACTCTATTCTGAATACCAGGAAAACTGGGAATAAATAACAAAGAAATAGTATGGGGGTCAGTGGATAGAGACTCTCTAAGAGGAAACATGAAGCATAAAGATTCTGGCTTCGCTGACCAAACAGGATGCTTATTAGTCACGGCTGGAAGGGCTCGCAAACTGACCAGCCGTGGAGGATGTGTATTCTGACTTAGCAGGATTCTTATTGTTCAATTCTAATCAAACAATTTGAGGTTGACCAGAAGGCCAGACCTGTGTAGAGTTTGGTCCAGGAGAGGTTCTTTGGTAGAGTACCAATCATTCTATCTAAGTGTCTGAAGCTTCCAGGAAAGAACACCCTCCTTTCTCCCATTCTGGAGTTCTTCCTAAAGGACCTAGAGCCTATGGGGTCTCCATGGGGAAAGGCTAGGCCTAGAAGCTAAGCCCAAACAGAGAACAGAGAGTAAGAGCCAGTGGGGGGGGGGGCACTGGCAGACTTGCTCAAAGGCAGATTCTTCTGACTTTTCCTGTTCTTGAGCCAATCTGTTGCAGGCTTTGTATGTATGAAGTGGGTTTGCCATTTACACCTATGAGAGGCCTAGCCGTTATTAGAATGTTTTTTCAAAACTTTAAAAATAGACACTGACCCTGGGCTCCAACCTCATAGGTTGCAATGAATAGCCTAGTAAGAGCACCAATGGAAGGGGAAGCCCTTGGTCCTGCTAAGACTGAACCCCCAGTGAACGTGATTGTTGGGGGGAGGGCAGTAATAGGGGGAGGATGGGGAGGGGAACACCCATACAGAAGGGGAAGGGGAGGGATTAGGGGGATGTTTGCCCGGAAACCGGGAAGGGGAATAACAATCGAAATGTAAATAAGAAATACTCAAGTTAATAAAGATAAAAAAATAGACTTCTGGGGTCGGGGCTTTAGCTCAATGGTAGAGTGCTTGCCTAGCAAGCACAAGGCTCTGGGTTTGGTCCTCAGCTCTGGAGGAAAATAAAAGACAAAATAATAAAAATAGACTCCTGTGGATGTAAGATTTTCTTTTCTTCCTATTATTAATTCTACCTGAAAACATTGACGTAGACAATTTGATGGCCAGAAAGGGCTGTATTTCAAACTTAGATAGGGCTGTCTCCATACATAAATCTCACAGGCTCGCTGTGAGGACTGCAGTATAAAACTTGTTGGGACCTAGGGCGGGGTGTGCTCTGACAGACTGTTTTACGAAGATTCTGTGTGCTGCTGCTACTATATTTTTAAAATTAATTAATTTACTGTTAAGACAAGCCGCCAGCTGCATCTCAGTCTGTGTGGTGACAGGAACACCTTGTGTTATCCTTCAATATGCAAATTACCAGGCCTGCAGACTCCGCCCTGAGAAAGAGGAGTGATGGCGCCTGCCTGCTGTGGCAAACCCAGAGATGACACAAACCCCATCCATCCTCCCCACCTCTCCTTCATCCACCTTCCATCCACCCTAACACCCACCACTCTGGCCACCTCACTTCCAACCCTCCATCCCTCCCAGTACCAACAACAGCAACAACAACATCAACAGCAACAACACCTCACACACACATTTTTCTTGGCATTATTTGAGTATTGAGAGAATCAATCTAAAGAATGCAATCAGAGACTGTGGGAGGCGAAGGCCTGTGAGTCTAACTTCTCCCCTCCCCGATCTGGGGCTCTTCCTCAAGAAGAGTGAGAAGACTGAAGTGAAGGTGCCCTAAGAGTAGAAAAGAGTCAGTAGGATGCCCTGTAGAGAAGCATGATAAAGGAATCATTCTAGGTTTAAGACACAAGACAGGCAGGAGTCTATTGCATCCAAGTTGAAGTGAAAATCCCCTCTTGCTGTAGCAGTTATATGGGAAAGACCATGACTTTCCAGCTATAGTGTTGGTCATAGTAACCTCAGGAGAAATAACAATGGTTGCTAAATGGTGTGTGTGTGTGTGTGTGTGTGTGTGTGAGAGAGAGAGAGAGAGAGAGAGAGAGAGACAGAGACAGAGACAGAGACAGAGACAGAGACAGAGAGACAGAGAGAGTCTTCTCTTCTGTTCTCCAGTTTATTTTTTGATACAGGCTGTTCTCTCACAGATCCCAGACCTAACTGAGTGGTAGAGCTGGCTGACCAATGGTTCCAAGAATCCACCTCCTGTTTCTGCCTCCATCCAATGGTAGGGTTGCAGACACACTACAGACAGGCCGCCACACCCAGTTTTTACTGAGGATCTGAACTCACATCTTTACGATCGTGTGGCAAGCACTTACCTGGTTGAACCATCTGCCAAGTCCAGCCTGTGGTTATTAAAACAGGGTGCAAAACACATCTGCATTGGCTTCTCCTTCAATAATCCCACTATCCCATGAGACTGGCCTAATTCATAGATGGCAAACCTGAATAGAGAGTCTACACTTCGGTCAAGACTCCAGAACTCATGTTCTCCAGTACTCTCCGGCATCACCCTGTAGACAGTCTGACGAGGCTTCTTCCCTTACATCTGTGTCCTGACCCAGTGGGAGCCTCTGATAACCCAGCCTACCTCCATCTTGGGCTTGAAAGCCATCTTACAGAGAAAACAAACTAGATCACTCTTGTTTATGATTGGGCTATGTCCCATCTGGAACTTTAACTACCAATGGTTCTGTACTGCCTGTTCCAGGAAATAGCAACCAGGCCTATGTTTCAAACGGTTGTTATAACCACTTTGTCTTTGTGTCAGAGGGTTGTTATGACCGACTTGTTACCCTTATGTTGTAACTAACCCCTCATTTGCCTGCTAAACCCCTACATTTGGAAACCCCTATTCTGAGCTATAAAAACCCTGATCTTCCGCCATGTCCAATGCTGATGTCTGGAAGCTCACCATAGGAAGAGTCGGCCTGTGTACACTAATAAGAACGCTCGCTTTAGGGGCTGGGGATTTAGCTCAGTGGTAGAGCGCTTACCTAGGAAGCGCAAGGCCCTGGGTTCGGTCCCCAGCTCCGAAAAAAAGAACCAAAAAAAAAAGAATGCTCGCTTTAATTAATTTGGTCATGATTTGGGTCATTAGTCTTTCTCCTCGAATCTGTAGGATTAAATCTCACTGGAACACACTTGAATGAAAAACGAGTATCCCTAAGTGTGAGAATCGTCGGAGCCAGTGGGGAGCAGAAACAGTACCAGACAAATCCGAAGCTGGAATCACCTTTCCTCCAAGCAGCCATTCTATGCTGCAAGCCAGAGATTGGGTCCTTTGCTTAAAAAGGAGCTGGCTGAAATGCCCAGTGCCTCAGGACACAAACCTAAAATACTTATCGCACGGGAGGGATCCTAGACAATTAGAAGTTTTGGTGGAGGAAGACTGGGTTTAGAGAGAAATAGAGGACTCCCCAGGAATGCATGCATACAACTGGTCTCCGGCCATTCGGACGCCAGAGTTGCTAGGTTTTAGCAAATATGAGCAGAGTCTCTGTGGCTCTCCTTGGAGATGAGCCTATGCAAAACCGACTGTAGACTCAGGTGACTCTTCTGGGTAGCCATCCCCTGTGCACTGACCCAGTGCCCTGAGCTCCTGCCATTAAACACAAGGCCATTTCCAAGATTGCCGCCACAGGAAAGGAGGGCATTAAAAGGCCTCACATCACCATTTAATGTTGCAGTCTACAAGTGAAGCACGTCACATTCACTCACAGCCCAGTGACCAGAGCTGGTCCTACAGAGCTGCCTAACCGCTGGGAGACAGAATAGGCGTCCCCTCCACCCCACCCCCGCCACCCGCCCGTGCCCCTGCTGTGCCTAAAGAAGAGTGCAGGTGGGTGTGGAGGGCATTGTTAGTCTCCCCCACAAAAAGACTATCCCACACCACGTGACAGGTGACAGGATCGGCAGGGAAGAGTGGGGAAGTGGAGAGGACAAAAATAGAAGAGGAAAGAAGATAAAAGCATAGGAGAAACTGAGGGAAAGAAATGAAATCTAATGCAAAACGAAGAGGCCCCAGAAGGCCGGACGTGGTGACCCACTCCTGTAATGTCCGGACTTAAGGCAGCTGGAACATGAGAATTAGCATGAGTTTGAGGCTAGCCTGAGTTCTATAGTAAACCTGTCTCCAAACGAAGATTCCTGGGGTTGGCCAGCTGTGGCCTGGAATAGGTTAGCTCTTCAGTCCACAAAGGTCAGTTGCTAAACTCACAGTCATTTTGCAAACTGGTGTTATAAAGTACAGGGATTATTAAAAATTAAATTATATAAATTTAAATTTAGGCAATATGAAAGCCAAAGGCAGTCAGTTCACAAAGCACATGGCCTCCTAATTTTTCTTGCTGCATTTGACTGTGCTCTCTGAGCTCCATCCATTATGGGATGATTCCAGTGGAAATCAGCAAATGTCACAAATCAGAGCTTTTTGTCACATTTGCCAGCCTGCATGTGAGCAGCCTACCATTTCTGCTTTAAACTGGCCGTCAGGGGGAAGCTGATGTGTACTGATTTCTCCAAGAGTTTGGGGCGTATTGCTGGGCGAGCACTTCCATTCCAAATCCCTATGGGATAGGCTGTGGAGCCCACATCCCTAAATCATAGCATTTTGCAAGAACAGGCATTCCTTTCCATGTCTGCAAAGCAGAGCCCTCACCCCTAAGCCTACACCATTGTTTGGTTCCCAGGAGCCAAAAGCTGGAGCTGAATAGTAATTATCACCTGTCAGGAGCCCATTGACAGGAGGACCGCCTGCTGCCTGTAGCTCCTGGTAACAGGGCGACCCTTCTGGGAGCCATCCTTGTCCTGGCTTCACAATACCTTGGTGGTGCCTCTTTCTCTCTTGAAGTGATTTCACTGGGTCTCTAAGATAGAAGCTGCCAGAACCCAAGCCAGGGCTGGCAACATGAACCGTGGGAGTCCTGGGTGTATTTGGCCAACACAGAATCTAGCTGTGTGTGAGCACGAGGCTTGCTTTTATAGCTGCTGTAAAAATTCTCCTTACAGGGGCCTATTCCACTTTCTCCTGAAGCCCTGGGCTGTCTCCTCCCCCTCTACCCAGATCAGCCATTACTGGCCACTTACCCTCCAGTGTTCAGGGCCCCTTTTAAAGCTCTATTAGATGTCGAAATGGTTTATGGATCTCCATGCTGCTGACTCTGTGGACTGCATTACTCTAAAAGCTGGACCGTCGAATGGAATCGCGGGAGAGGGAAGTTGGAGAGGGCACTGTGTGAGTTTTACTTTTTAATGCGTGAGCGTATTACTCCAAATGGACGGGAATGCTACGCCAGCAGTTTTTATTTCTTCATAGGTTTCTGATTTTTAAAAATCAATTAGCATGTTTCTAGTTATATTAACCCCGCATAACCCTAGGATCTTTGGTCTTTTGGAATCCCTCTCCTCCAGTGGCCAATTAACCTTGCTCCAGCGTCCATCCTGTGTGCCATGGAAAATTTACTGCCCTACTCAGGGTTGCCGACGGATCCCAGGGGTCTTCATATTTTGCCTGGTTGGCTCGATTCAACTGTCTGGCTCTTCAGAATTCTTCATTTTCCTATTGTCATCTGCCCTTAGGAGTAAACATCTCCCATTCTTCATTTTCCATGCTCGAATAGCATAAGATTTTCCACATGTCAATGTTCCTTTGTTCCTAAAGGTTTGAGGATCACTAAGAAGCCTTTAGGACAATATGAAGCAGTACACAGTAGAACTTTGGGATGCTCGGATCACGTACGCCTGGACGGTACAAGGGGAGCATTTCTCAGCGGTCATCAACAAAGGACATCTGACTACAGTCTGACTTTAAGCCTGACCTATGACCTCTCAAGCCTGCATTAACTTAAGTTTATTTAAATTCCATCAAAGAGGCTTTGGAGGGTCACTTTTTTTTTTTAAGAAATCCTTTCTAACCACCTAACAATTGGTCTACCCCATAGTGACTATTATTTTGGTCGGTGTTACATTTTCCATGAATGTTGGTTACTTTGTAATTGTTGTTGTTGCCATGACAGAATGCCTGACAAGGGCGACTTAAAGAAGTGTGAGGGTTTCATCTATCACCATAGGGAAGGCATGGCAAGAGGAGCAGGAGGCAGCCAGTCAGATAGCATCACTGTCAGGAAGCAGAGACACGGAAGCCAGTACTAGGTTCAGTTTCGCTTTTTTTTTTTTTTTTTTTTTTAGCCCATGGAATGGTATCTTCCACATTCAGGTACCTCTTTCCACCTTAACCTGATCTAGAAAATCCTTCATAAAGTTTGTCTCCTAGGCCATTCTAGATTCTGTCAAGTTGACTGTCAACATTAACCTTCGCTCCATGTCACCTGAAGCTACCCACAGTGCTTGACAGATGCGGATATTCTTAGTATGGCCTCAGAGACATCTCTCTGTGGAGCATGTGCTTCTCTGTTCTGTTTCCTCTTGTAATCCCAGTATCTGGCATGTACTGTGCAGGTGAAAATTTGTGGGAAATTTTGTGTGACAAAGAAAGAAGGCAACAAGTGAATGCCACTCTCACCAGTGGGTTCTGGGGAGATCCTGGCCAGATCCACCCCATGGAGGCCTCTGTCTCTTGGCCAGAGCTCCAAGTGCCCAGCTAGCCCTAAGTGGGCAGCTAGGGAGGAAAGGTGGGCAGAGTTCTTCCACCAGAATTTGTACTGTTCTTTCATATCTCACTCCAAACACAGGATACCTGGAACTCTGGAACTCATGGGGTCTCTTCTGTCCATGAGTCGCACTGGCACCAGCAAAGTCAGCTCCATCTAGGAGCAGAACCTCAAGTAGGTATGGCCCAGTTAATGCGTCCCTGAATTCAGAAAGAAGAGTTGTAGAACCTTGGACATTTCTCTTAGTAGCCTGGGATTGTTTATTGAATGGTCACCAAAACCAACCAAGCAGAAACCTGAAGATGAAACGCACCCCATCAGTGTCCTCCACAGGCACCCACCAGAGCACTGTCTCCTTGAGCCACTGCTCTCCATGATTAGAACTCACCAGGCATGGCAGGGGTGGCAGGTCCACCCCAGAAATGCCCCCAGGGCTGCCGACAGCCTCTGCTAATGGAAGGAGATTACATGCAGTCTTTCTCTCTGGGGTTCCCAGGCCTTGCTTTCTTGGGAGCCACAATCCTAGGCAGTGTTGGGGGCTTCTCTGTGAGAATAAAGAATCTGTTTCTCATTGGAGACCTGCACTCAAACCGAAGTTGTTAAGCCCAGCCAACCAATAGCAATTGGTTCTCTGAGCTTAGGAAATTCTGTATCACCTTTTGTTTGGCTCCTGTGGGCTGAGGTCACCGCAGGCTGGGACAAGTGAAAAGCCTTCATCTGCACAGAGACTGGGATTCTGCCAGCAGCTGGGGCCTCAGAGCTGAGCTGGAAAGTTGTTTGAGGGTGCTGTTGTCAAGAGTCAGACCTGTGATTTCAACGACAAACTTTGGCATGCTTACTTTTTCAGTTTTTAAAACTAAGAAGTAATGTTTAGGCCATAATTTCTCCTTTTGGTATCTTATCTATCACCTATCTATATATCTATCTATCCATCTTGGTTGAAAGACATAATTTTAATTGAATTCATTCAGTGAACATTTGAATATGAGACGAGAATAAATAAATAAAATAATATAAAAATAATGCTTTTGGATTTTTGTGTGCAAGCATACACACACACACACACACACATGCGCGCACACACACACACACGTGCAAACACATATATAACCATAATACATCAAACAAAAAGATGCCATTTAGGGCAGAAAGTCCCTTTCTGAGTTCTAAGAGAATTTTAAAATAATAGAAAAGGCAGCAACTTGCATTCCCTGCAGGGTAATACCCAAGGATATTAAAACACCTGGACATTTAGCTTTTTATCCCATGGGTCAGTTATGAGACCTACATTTGCACCATTGGACACTATTTCTACAGAGCAGTAAAAAGCAATATGGACTCAAAGTAGCTAGAATGAGAACCCGAGGCTGGGCAAGGAAGTTCATCAGATATTACATAAGAGGTTGGCAGCAGGAGGGGAAAAAAATGGGCTGAGTTCACGGGGAGAAAGGCTAGAAGTTTCCCAAATACAAGGAATGACAAAGAAAACTGGGTCATTAGAAAAAGTGTGACCAACTGATGAAGGAAAGCAGGATCAGGACAGAATTTGGGATGTGGCTCAGTTGATGGAGGGCTTGCCCAGCATGCAAGAAGTCCTGGGTTTGATCCCAGCTCCACAGAAGGCTGAGCATGATGGGACATGGCTGTAATCCCAGCATTTGGGAAGTTGGGCAGAAGGATCAGAAATTCAAGGTCATCCTCAGCTACATAGTAAACTAGAGACCAGCCTAGGTTACATGAGACCCCTCTCAAATAACAACAACAGCAAAGTATTTGTAATATATAATGTATTAGTACAATTTGTAAATACAATGTATTAGTATACCTTGTCATCATCATCACCATCATTATTTTTATAGCATTTGTTGATTGAATCCTGGATGGTGGAGTGAGACATCCACATAATATCTCAACCTGCTGGAATATGCCGCTCTTCTGAGACAAAGAGATAAAAGAACCTCACAGAAGGATCCCAAGCAGATTCATGAAGTTTCAACGGGAAACTTCTCTAACTATTTAGAAATAAATTCTTTCCGGGTGTTAAAAACAATAGAGAGAGAAAGTTGGGGGAGGGGGAGAAATCCAGGAACCTGAACTTAGAAGGCATTGTGGTGGAGCCCAGTGTGCTAGCATACATCTTTAATCTCAGCATTTTGGGAGGCAGAACAAATGGATCTGTTTGAGTTCTAGGCAAGCCAGGGCTACATAGTAAGACCTTGTCTTAAAAAAAAAAATCACTCGGATGGAAAACTGTTGGGTAGAAAGAGAGTCACTGCTAGCCAACCACACATCGTGCTTCAGTACATAAGAGAAAACATCCATGAAAAGTAAAGCCACTGAAAGCAGCCAGCAATAATCCACTCCCCACATCCAGAGCAAGCTTTTAGGCTTGAGCTCTGTGGACAGCCTCAGCTGATGGACAGTTTTGCCGTCCACACTATGAAGACAGAGGATTTGTATTTATCGTTCAGTCCTTTTCTTCTCTGTTCTCTGCTCATGATGAACTGACAAAGTATGGAGACAATATTAGTTGCTGGTGACTGCTGTAACAAATGCCCATAAACCAAATGATTCAACCTAAGAGTAGTTTTGGTTCCCTCCCCAACTCCACTCCCACCCCGAGTTCTAGAGGCTAGAAGTTTGAAATCAAGCTGTCAGCAGGACCCTACTCCTCCTGGAGCCAGTAGGGAATCCATTCAGCTCTTTTGGAGCCTCTGGTGCCGCCCAGCAATGCTGTGTGTCTCAGCTTGTAGACCTATCCAGTCTCTGTCTCTGTGCTTACATCCATTTCTCTAGGTGTTGTCCCAACTGTGGCAGCCAGAAGTCAACATGGAGGGTCTTCCTCAAGCACTTTCATGAAACAGTCTCTCACTGAACCAGTAGCTCACTGATTGATCTAGTCTGGGTGGCCTGTGCACTCAAGGACTCAGCCTGTCTTTGTCCCCCAGTGCTGGAATCATAGACATATGGCAACATTTTTTCCACCACACCCAGGTTTTCTATGTGGGAATGGGAATCCAAACTCAGGGGATCTAAATTCAGTCCCTCACACTTACACAGAAAACATTTTACCTACTGAGTCATCTCCCCAGCCCCTCCATGTATAACTTAAAACAATTTTTTAAAAAATGTATACGTATGGGTGTTCTGCCCACATGCACATCTATTGTGTACCTGGTGCCTGTGGAGGCCAAAAGAGGGCATTAGATCCCCAGGAACTGGAGTTATAGACCATATAGTAAGCAGCCATGTGGGTGTGGAGAACTGAACTCAGGACCTCTGGAAGAGTAGGCAGCATTCTTAACCTCTGAGCCATCTCTCCAGACCAAACCTGGATAGCCTTTTAAGCATCTTTCCAGTTTGTCTGCTAAATGGACTCAGAGCTGTCTCACTGAGATGGAGGTCCTTGGTCTTTTGACTGTGAAATCACTTTAACCTTGCCTGCCCAGACCTTCCTTCCCCTCAACCCCCTCATGGCCCCCCTCCCTGACCTCATTCCACTGAGGAAAAGATTTAGCAGCCTGTGGGGTTTGGGGTTGTAACAGGCTTCATTCTTCTCAAGAATAGGGGTGCTGTTGGGGGTGAGCAAAGATACTTCATGCTACATTAGGCAGAGAGCACTAAAGAGGAGCTGATGGGAGAATTAATTACAGTTTAACAATAATAATAAAAAGCAAAACAAGAGATTGAAATAAAATGGCCAAGGGAACAAATGGGTTTCTCAGAAGAATGGTGTCTATTCACCGTGGAAAATTTATATGTAGAATAAATGCTTGGGAATTGGAACACAGAAAAGGCAATCAAAGACCCAGGGAGGCTCCAGCAAGCTGGGGCTGCTTTTCATTGAATTGTCTCATTAGCTGTCTGGAGGTATAAATAAATTCCTCCAGTGTCTTTGTTGTCTGACAAGATGGAAAGCAGAATGTGTCTTGACGGGGCAGGGGGTGGGAGGCTTGGGGAGATGGAAGTGACCCTGACAACCCTTGGAACCCACGGAAGGCAGGGAAGGGGTCTGCCAGTGGGAAAAGAATGGTCAACAAGGAAGATATCTGTTTCCTTTCATGGCTGTGGCAGCTGGCTGTGGGTTGCACTGAAGGGCTGTGATCCCCCAAGCAGAGGAGATTAATTCAGAGGCCAAAGGGGGCCTTTATCACGACCACTGCATTCTGCATCACCATGGCTTATAAGGACAGTAAATGCCTGAAGCCACAAAGCCTTGCTCTGGGTGCACTCCGCCCCACCCATCCCCTCTCTCCACCCCTTCGACAGAATGTCATACTGTGACTGTCTGCAAGGCATTATTCATGGAACGTGCTACAGTGAATGGAAGGATGGACATTTGTGTATAATTAGCATTCTGCAAAATATGAGGATCCTGGGTAGATGGCAGCTTGTGACAAGATAGTTGCTTTTTAAAGAATAACAGCTTTGTTGGAATATAATTCATATACTGTACAATTTAGTTGTTTTTTTTCTTCATGTGAATGTGTTCCTCTGTGTGTGTGTGTGCTGGTACACATGCATGTATGTATATGATAGAAGTCAGAGATTGGGTGCCTTCTTCAGTCATTCTCTACCTTCCTTTTGAGACAGGGTCTCTCACAGAACCCGGAGTTCACCAATTCTAGACTGACTGGCTACCCAGGGATCTTGCTGACCTTGCCTCATCAATTCAGGGATTATAGGCACACACCATCCTCAGTTTTATCACATGAATGCTAAAAATTGAACTTAGGTCTTCAAGCCTAACTGGTGTGTTACTAAAAGATGTCTCCCCAGCCCCAATTTAGTGTGTTTTCTTTTTTGTAGATTCACAGATTTCAGCAACCATCACCACAGTCTATTTAGAACAATTTTATCACCTCAAAAGGAAAATACACACTTGTTAGACATCACCTTCCACCCCACATACACAAGCATTGATCAATTCTTTGTCTATAAAACTGCCTGTTCTGGAATTTTCATATAATATCATACAATACCCACC
Organism: Rattus norvegicus; assembly: GCF_021556685.1. Classification (NCBI taxonomy): domain Eukaryota; kingdom Metazoa; phylum Chordata; class Mammalia; order Rodentia; family Muridae; genus Rattus; species Rattus norvegicus. The sequence goes on from NC_141541.1 coordinate 67,289,055, forward strand.
CCTTTCTCCTGGCTTATTCCACTTAGCATAACATCCTTAGTGGCCATCCACATTGGTCGATGTGTTAGATTTTCATTCCTTTTAAAGTCTGCACAACATCCCATTGCATGGATATATTATGTCTCCTTTATTCATCTGCCCGTCTACTAGTGGCCGTTTGAGTTATTCCTGCATTTAAACTATCATGAATAAGGCTTAGACAGGCATTTAGGTGTAACTTATTGTGAAAACTTGCATTTTCATTTCCTTCTCTTTAGTTTCTATTTTATGTGTACGGACGTTGTGTCTGCATGTGTGTCTGTGTACCAAGTGCATACCTGGTATCTGCAGAAGCCAGATGAGGGCATCAGAGCCCCTCGGATGGGAGCTACAGATGGTTGTCATGTGGGTGCCCACAGTCAAACCTGGGTCCTCTGGACAAGCAGCCAGAGCTACAAGCTACTGACCCATCTCTCCAGTGCCTTTCATCTATCTTTGCCCATCGAGGGACAACATTTCCAGCTCTAGTAGGAACCTTGTTTGGCATCTCAAGGAACTGCCAGGATGTTTTCCAAAATGGCAGCTTGGTGATTTTTTTAATTTGTCAGTTTCCTCCAGAAAAAAAACAATAAACAAACAAACAATCAAAAAACCCCACAGGATAAAATGGTGAGGTTAGCAAAGCAAAAACTAGGAGGCTTCTACAGCTGCTCTTCCAGAAGAACGGTCTCCAGCTCTGAAACATCCCACTCTGGAGCAAACCTAGTCTCACACTAGACCTCAGGTTCAGACGTTCCAGTGTGGGATCGAGCATCTGAATGCTAACCAGCCCTTTGGAAGATTCTGTTCCTGTTAATTCTACAGTTTGAGTCGTAATGATCTCCGGTTTAAGCTAGGCATTCCAAGACATGGTCACGGACGCCAAGGTACGCACAGATGAGCACATGCTATGGATGTCAGCAAGAACCTGTGATTTTTGACAATTGTCAAAAGAGAAGAGGAAGAACTGGAGTCTGGTGGCACCAAAAATACCTTCAGAATCTTGGAGGCGCAGTCGAAGAGCAACAGACAAAAGTTGGAAGTTTCAGAGTCCACTTTGCACATGTGTGCAAGAGGATCCTTGGAAAGGCATAAGATTCTGGAAGGATCTGGTCTCTCTAAGGTTTTTAAATCAGTATGGTTCTGTTCAGGGATAAATTCTGTACTGACAAAGTTGGGACAAATGTCAACTGAGCATCCCAGGAGAGGGAGTGAGGAAAAGAGGAAATGTTGCAGATTAAGGGGGCACGGCAGGTCCCAGGACACAGAGCATTTAGCCACAGATATTTTTAATAGCACTTTGTCAAAACGGCAGAAGGAGAGCTTCCAAGCTAGTGAGTGTGGGAATTTCCCCCTCGGCTACTTTTCCTTTCTCAAAGAACAAAACTTACCATCATTAAGAGCAAGCAAGAGAAAGCAACTCTTAGCCAACCTACACAAAATCACTAAAGACAAAAGTAAGTCCTTACAGATGATGAAGCATTTGGAAGACCTCCATGAAAAGAGAACACCTGAGGCCTGACATATTAAATGAGCTCGAGGAAATTATGAAAATTATAAGTGGGTGAATGAATAGCACAGTAAGATTAGAACGCATTAGGTAGTAGAAAAGAAGTCAGCTGAGAAAAGAGGCTTGAGAAGATGAATGGCAACTCAGAAAAAGAAATAAAAGTCTTAATAAACGAAGACTAACATACAAGGGACTTGTTTTTGTTATTCACTATATAGCCCCATAATTTAGTGGACTAGAATGCCACATCATGTTCACGGATTCTGAACCTCTGTTGGGATGACCTGAGGGGCCAGGACACAGACAGTCAGGGACGGGGAGGATGACTCGGTTGGTAAAGTGCTTGCTGTGCAAATGTGAAGATGTGAGTTTGGTGGGTTTCCAGCACCCATGTGGAAAACTTGATACAGCTGAAGGTTGAAAGTATTTTTGAAAATATTTTATCTGACACAATGTACTCAAAATGGTATTACTATAATATGTAACCATTACAAAACCAGTGATTGGATAGTATATGTCTCAGTCACTGTTCCATTGCTGTGAAGAAGCATCATGACCAAGGTAACTCTTATAAAAGAAAGCATTTAATTAGAGGTTTGCTTATAATTTCAGTGGTGGGTCTATTATCATCATAGCACGGAGCATGTCGGCAGGCAGAAAGAGAAGGGGGGGTATCTAGGGCCTGTCATCCCCAGTGACACAGTCCTCCAATAAGACCACACCTCCCAATCCTTCCCAAAAAGTTCCACTAACTGGGGACCAAGCATTCAAGCATATGAGCTTATGGCACCATTCTCATTCAAGCCACCACAGTATAAACGGTTTTTATGTTGAGTCTTTAAATATGTAGTTCACATTCAAAAACTTATTTATTTTATTTTATTATTGCATTTTATGTGTGTAGACATTTGCCTGCCTGTGTAACTGTGAACTATATGCATGCCTTGTACCCAAGGAGGTCACAGAAGGGCATTGGATCCTCTGGAAGAAGAGTTAAAGCAGATTGTGAGCTGCAGTGTGGAGCTGGGAATCCAACCTGGGTGCACAGGAAGTGTAATCAGTGCTTCTCTCCAGCTTCATTTTTTTAAAAAAGATTTATTTATTTTTATTAGTTTATACTTGAAACAGAACCCAACTAAATGCTGTATTTTCATCAGAATCATGTATCTAATGGCTATAGGTTCAACTTGAATCTCAGTCCTCAGGCATCATCCACCTTAGTTAGGAAACACAGTCTCTCATCAGGACCCAAGGCTCTCTGGTTACACTAGGTTAGGCTGGCTGGCCAGTAAGCCCTGGGCTCTACCTAGATCCATATCTCTGCCTCTTAGTCCTAGGGTTAGAAGACGTTTCCTCAAGCCATTCCCAGGTTTCTGATACGGATCCCAGGGATTTAACTCACGTCTTTATGACAAAGCCTCAAGCACTTTACTGATTGTACACAGTCTTCTATTTTTATCTGGTCTTGAGGCTGTTGGAAAAGGGCTTGTTTTCTGGTTTCTTCCCAGCATTTGCGCTATTGTCAAATGTGGCTACTGTACTAGACAGAGAAACTTTATAGAATTTTTTCAACCAAAAAGAACAAGAAAAACAAATACATGGTGAGAAAATCTGCCAATTAAGAGACTTAAGGGACATTAAAGAGATTTATATCATCCTTCATAGGAATCAATATTCAAAATAACTACAAAACAAAAAAGATCAAAAAGAGTATTTGCTCCCAAGTACTCCAGGTTAGAAAAAAATATGAAGATACAATGGAATAAAATTGGCCTTGATTTTTCTTCTCATTCATTCATTTAGAGACTGAATCTTATATAGTTCAGGCTGGTCTTGAACTAGGAATGTAGCTAAAGATGACCTTAAACTTTTGATCCTGATTGCTGGGATTATAGGCATGCATCATTATACCTAATTTATGTGGTGCTTGGTGGAGACTGAACCTGGGTCTGGGCTTTGTGCATTCGAGGCTAGCGGCTACCAACTGAGCTATACATCCAGCCATAGGCCTTGATATATATGGAAACTGGATGACAGGCAGACCGAGAGCAGTATACATCTTCTGAGGAAGCCGGTTCCGAGATGCCCAAAGATAGCAAAGCCTATGGACGTGTAGCCCTTTATATAAAATGGTATAGCATCTGCATAACCTGTACACATCCTCCTGCATACTTTCGAACATCTCTAGAGTATTTATGATGCTCTACTGGCTAAATTATATCAACTTGACATAAGCTAGAGTAGTCAGAGATGGGAGAGCCTCAATTGAGGAAATGCTCTCATGAGGTCCAACTGCAGGGAGGCCTGTGAGGCATTTTCTTAATTAGTGATTGTTTGGGGAGGACCCAGACCATTGTGGATGGTTCCATCCCTGGGTTGTAGGTCCTGGGTTCTGTAAGAAAGCAGTCTGAGAAAGCCACAGGGAGCAAGCCAGTAAGCAGCACCCTCCATGTCCTCTGTGACCTCCTGCTCTCAGATTCCTACCCTGTTTGAGTTCCTGTCCTGACTTCCCTCAGTAATGAACTACAATTTCAGAGTGTAAGCTGAACAAACACTTTCCTCCCCAAGTTGCTTCGGTCATGGTGTTTTGTCACAGCAATAGTAACCCTAATAAGACAACACCTATTACTATATAAATAGCTCTCACAATGTACTTACTGTTCAGAGAATATAAGTATAGAAATGTCTGCACATGTCTGTCACCAACATAATTCTTTTTATTTGTGTGTGTGTGCATGTGCGTATGCGTGTGTGCGTGCACATGTGTAGAAGACAGAGAAGATTCAACATTCTCTACAATAGCATCTAGATCTGTATTCTTGGGTGAACAACAGTGTCCCCGAGATGGTACATGCCACATGGTTATGCATGTGCTGTCATATAGGAAATATCTCTACTCTTTTGCCACATGATCCCTCCCCACACGGAGCACAATATATTGTAGATACATTTTTAATTTCGTGCACAGACATCTATTTCATGTTTATGAAGCTTATGTAGCTGTCCATCATCGGGGCACATCACATTTATCCTGACTATTTTACTATTGATGGATAGCTGAGTTCTTTCCAAATGTTTCATTAATATAAAACAAGAGTTATAATGAACATTTTTCTTTCGTGCATCCTTCCACATCATGTGGTTATGTCCTCAGGATAGGTTCCAGGAAGTGGAACCGTTGGGCGAAAGCAGCCAAGAAAGGCTTTAAAAGCAGGCTTTGAAGTGATGGGAGCCACAGCACCAGTCTGGGACAGGGGCCAAGCAGTTCTGTGCTTACTCTGGGCCCCAGGTATTCAGTACCAGTCCTGTGGCTATGACTGGACTTCTTCACTCCAGGCAGCTGGACAACTCAGGAGGTCTGCTGTGGAATCCAGGAACATGAATTCTTAAACAACCTTAAAGCTGATTCTAACACAGGTGGTCAGAAGTCCACTAATCAAAGACTGCTTACCATTCCTGACTCCTCCATAGTGTCTCCTGAGATGTTCTAAAAGGCACATGGCTTTGTCCAAAGCCCTGGGAAATGTCCTTTTCACCCAGGTATGAGACAGGGTATGTGAGCACAGAATGTGTGCGGCTGGAATGAGACTACACCATGGCACACGGTCCTATTTTTGTGTGCCCCTTCCTCCTCTCCTCTGTGATTCACCTCCACTCTGTACCAGGCAACTTCATTGTTAAACGTAATTCTTAATATGGTTTTCTCTGTGCCAATTTAACGTATGCAAAAGAGTGTGCATTATATATGCTAATCAGCCAGAGCTCTGGGGGAGCAAGCTGCAGAAACCAATCTGGGTTGCTTGAAACAGAAAAGGGGTGTCTTGAAAAGATGCTGAAGACAGGCATGCTGCTGCATGCCTGTAAATTCTAGCACGTGTGAGGTGGAGGCAGAGGGATGACATGTTTGAGGTCAGTCTGGGTTACACGGCTAATTCAAAGCCATCATAGGCTGCTGAGCAAGACCCACCCCAGAGACTGAAAGTTCAAGTCCTGCCTGAGCTACGCAGAAAGACTCTGTCCACCCTATCCCCATCCCTGCCACCAAGTATGTATATATTTGAAGCTGTTCTGCTAGAACCACCATCCATAATGCCTTAAAGCAGGTTGTAGAAATAGTTTTGCAGCAGGATTTGTATCCCTGACAGGGAGGCAAAAGGGGCTTCACCTCCGGCAGGCAGCTCCCCCCAACACATACTTTGCTCTTAATCTCTCCTTCCCTCTTGCTTGCGACTCTGATGTCCTCTAACTCTGAAGTCTTCTGGCCTTGGTCAGCCCTCTTCCAGCTGTGTTCCCATCTCTCTTGGTTTCTCATGAGGTCACGTGCTGACCTCAGGCTGCTGAAGTTTAGAATCATAAGGATGATGGAGTGTCACCTTCTCCCAGTTCTGTGGTTCCTGAGATGTGGTGTGCCAGTTTTA